>NW_027137104.1:0-189919 GCF_040869045.1 Eurosta solidaginis | reverse complement strand
TAAAGGATATACAACGAGAAACAACGTTTGACAACCTTTAAACAGTTTTAATAACTATCTCAAAAATTGTCGCTCTGATGCAAACAACTGATGAGTTATCTACTCAAATTTGTTGAACAAAACGACTTACGTATTTTAAACATGCTAACCTTTAGCCCGGTAAGCAAATTAAAAAAAAAACGCAATATGTAGGCTACACGAGAACGGAGACGTCGAGTAACCAAAACAAATGCGTTAAACAAATTCGTACACGTTATTTATCAATTTAACTCTAGAATTAAAGGATATACAACGAGAAACAACGTTTGACAACCTTTAAACAGTTTTAATAACTATCTCAAAAATTATCGCTCTGATGCAAACAACTGATGAGTTATCTACTTAAATTTGATGAACAAAACGACTTACGTATTTTAAACATGCTAACCTTTAGCCCGGTAAGCAAATTAAAAAAAAAACGCAATATGTAGGCTACACGAGAACGGAGACGTCGAGTAACCAAAACAAATGCGTTAAACAAATTCGTACACGTTATTTATCAATTTAACTCTAGAATTAAAGGATATACAACGAGAAACAACGTTTGACAACCTTTAAACAGTTTTAATAACTATTTCAAAAATTATTGCTCTGATGCAAACATCTGATGAGTTATCTACTTAAATTTGTTGAACAAAACGACTTACGTATTTTAAACATGCTAACCTTTAGCCCGGTAAGCAAATAAAAAAAAAACGCAATATGTAGGCTACACGAGAACGGAGACGTCGAGTAACCAAAACAAATGCGTTAAACAAATTCGTACACGTTATTTATCAATTTAACTCTAGAATTAAAGGATATACAACGAGAAACAACGTTTGACAACCTTTGAACAGTTTTAATAACTATCTCAAAAATTGTCGCTCTGATGCAAACAACTGATGAGTTATCTACTCAAATTTGTTGAACAAAACGACTTACGTATTTTAAGCATGCTAACCTTTAGCCCGGTAAGCAAATTAAAAAAAAAACGCAATATGTAGGCTACACGAGAACGGAGACGTCGAGTAACCAAAACAAATGCGTTAAACAAATTCGTACACGTTATTTATCAATTTAACTCTAGAATTAAAGGATATACAACGAGAAACAACGTTTGACAACCTTTAAACAGTTTTAATAACTATCTCAAAAATTGTCGCTCTGATGCAAACAACTGATGAGTTATCTACTTAAATTTGATGAACAAAACGACTTACGTATTTTAAACATGCTAACCTTTAGCCCGGTAAGCAAATTAAAAAAAAAACGCAATATGTAGGCTACACGAGAACGGAGACGTCGAGTAACCAAAACAAATGCGTTAAACAAATTCGTACACGTTATTTATCAATTTAACTCTAGAATTAAAGGATATACAACGAGAAACAACGTTTGACAACCTTTAAACAGTTTTAATAACTATCTCAAAAATTGTCGCTCTGATGCAAACAACTGATGAGTTATCTACTCAAATTTGTTGAACAAAACGACTTACGTATTTTAAACATGCTAACCTTTAGCCCGGTAAGCAAATTAAAAAAAAAACGCAATATGTAGGCTACACGAGAACGGAGACGTCGAGTAACCAAAACAAATGCGTTAAACAAATTCGTACACGTTATTTATCAATTTAACTCTAGAATTAAAGGATATACAACGAGAAACAACGTTTGACAATCTTTAAACAGTTTTAATAACTATCTCAAAAATTATCGCTCTGATGCAAACAACTGATGAGTTATCTACTTAAATTTGTTGAACAAAACGACTTACGTATTTTAAACATGCTAACCTTTAGACCGGTAAGCAAATTAAAAAAAAAACGCAATATGTAGGCTACACGAGAACGGAGACTTCGAGTAACCAAAACAAATGCGCTAAACAAATTCGTACACGTTATTTATCAATTTAACTCTAGAATTAAAGGATATACAACGAGAAACAACGTTTGACAACCTTTAAACAGTTTTAATAACTATCTCAAAAATTATCGCTCTGATGCAAACAACTGATGAGTTATCTACTTAAATTTGTTGAACAAAACGACTTACGTATTTTAAACATGCTAACCTTTAGCCCGGTAAGCAAATTAAAAAAAAACGCAATATGTAGGCTACACGAGAACGGAGACGTCGGGTAACCAAAACAAATGCGTTAAACAAATTCGTACACGTTATTTATCAATTTAACTCTAGAATTAAAGGATATACAACGAGAAACAACGTTTGATAACCTTTAAACAGTTTTAATAACTATCTCAAAAATTGTCGCTCTGATGCAAACAACTGATGAGTTATCTACTTAAATTTGTTGAACAAAACGACTTACGTATTTTAAACATGCTAACCTTTAGCCCGGTAAGCAAATTAAAAAAAAAACGCAATATGTAGGCTACACGAGAACGGAGACGTCGAGTAACCAAAACAAATGCGTTAAACAAATTCGTACACGTTATTTATCAATTTAACTCTAGAATTAAAGGATATACAACGAGAAACAACGTTTGACAACCTTTAAACAGTTTTAATAACTATCTCAAAAATTATCGCTCTGATGCAAACAACTGATGAGTTATCTACTTAAATTTGATGAACAAAACGACTTACGTATTTTAAGCATGCTAACCTTTAGCCCGGTAAGCAAATTAAAAAAAAAAAACGCAATATGTAGGCTACACGAGAACGGAGACGTCGAGTAACCAAAACAAATGCGTTAAACAAATTCGTACACGTTATTTATCAATTTAACTCTAGAATTAAAGGATATACAACGAGAAACAACGTTTGACAACCTTTAAACAGTTTTAATAACTATCTCAAAAATTATCGCTCTGATGCAAACAACTGATGAGTTATCTACTTAAATTTGTTGAACAAAACGACTTACGTATTTTAAACATGCTAACCTTTAGCCCGGTAAGCAAATTAAAAAAAAACGCAATATGTAGGCTACACGAGAACGGAGACGTCGAGTAACCAAAACAAATGCGTTAAACAAATTCGTACACGTTATTTATCAATTTAACTCTAGAATTAAAGGGTATACAACGAGAAACAACGTTTGACAACCTTTAAACAGTTTTAATAACTATCTCAAAAATTATCGCTCTGATGCAAACAACTGATGAGTTATCTACTTAAATTTGATGAACAAAACGACTTACGTATTTTAAACATGCTAACCTTTAGCCCGGTAAGCAAATTAAAAAAAAACGCAATATGTAGGCTACACGAGAACGGAGTCGTCGAGTAACCAAAACAAATGCGTTAAACAAATTCGTACACGTTATTTATCAATTTAACTCTAGAATTAAAGGATATACAACGAGAAACAACGTTTGACAACCTTTAAACAGTTTTAATAACTATCTCAAAAATTATCGCTCTGATGCAAACAACTGATGAGTTATCTACTTAAATTTGATGAACAAAACGACTTACGTATTTTAAACATGCTAACCTTTAGCCCGGTAAGCAAATTAAAAAAAAAAACGCAATATGTAGGCTACACGAGAACGGAGACGTCGAGTAACCAAAACAAATGCGTTAAACAAATTCGTACACGTTATTTATCAATTTAACTCTAGAATTAAAGGATATACAACGAGAAACAACGTTTGACAACCTTTAAACAGTTTTAATAACTATCTCAAAAATTATCGCTCTGATGCAAACAACTGATGAGTTATCTACTTAAATTTGATGAACAAAACGACTTACGTATTTTAAACATGCTAACCTTTAGCCCGGTAAGCAAATTAAAAAAAAAACGCAATATGTAGGCTACACGAGAACGGAGACGTCGAGTAACCAAAACAAATGGGTTAAACAAATTCGTACACGTTATTTATCAATTTAACTCTAGAATTAAAGGATATACAACGAGAAACAACGTTTGACAACCTTTAAACAGTTTTAATAACTATCTCAAAAATTGTCGCTCTGATGCAAAAAACTGATGAGTTATCTACTCAAATTTGTTGAACAAAACGACTTACGTATTTTAAACATGCTAACCTTTAGCCCGGTAAGCAAATTAAAAAAAAAAACGCAATATGTAGGCTACACGAGAACGGAGACGTCGAGTAACCAAAACAAATGCGTTAAACAAATTCGTACACGTTATTTATCAATTTAACTCTAGAATTAAAGGATATACAACGAGAAACAACGTTTGACAAACTTTAAACAGTTTTAATAACTATCTCAAAAATTATCGCTCTGATGCAAACAACTGATGAGTTATCTACTTAAATTTGTTGAACAAAACGACTTACGTATTTTAAACATGCTAACCTTTAGCCCGGTAAGCAAATTAAAAAAAAAACGCAATATGTAGGCTACACGAGAACGGAGACGTCGAGTAACCAAAACAAATGCGTTAAACAAATTCGTACACATTATTTATCAATTTAACTCTAGAATTAAAGGATATACAACGAGAAACAACGTTTGACAACCTTTAAACAGTTTTAATAACTATCTCAAAAATTATCGCTCTGATGCAAACAACTGATGAGTTATCTACTTAAATTTGTTGAACAAAACGACTTACGTATTTTAAACATGCTAACCTTTAGCCCGGTAAGCAAATTAAAAAAAAAAACGCAATATGTAGGCTACACGAGAACGGAGACGTCGAGTAACCAAAACAAATGCGTTAAACAAATTCGTACACGTTATTTATCAATTTAATTCTAGAATTAAAGGATATACAACGAGAAACAACGTTTGACAACCTTTAAACAGTTTTAATAACTATCTCAAAAATTATCGCTCTGATGCAAACAACTGATGAGTTATCTACTTAAATTTGTTGAACAAAACGACTTACGTATTTTAAACATGCTAACCTTTAGCCCGGTAAGCAAATTAAAAAAAAACGCAATATGTAGGCTACACGAGAACGGAGACGTCGAGTAACCAAAACAAATGCGTTAAACAAATTCTTACACGTTATTTATCAATTTAACTCTAGAATTAAAGGGTATACAACGAGAAACAACGTTTGACAACCTTTAAACAGTTTTAATAACTATCTCAAAAATTATCGCTCTGATGCAAACAACTGATGAGTTATCTACTTAAATTTGATGAACAAAACGACTTACGTATTTTAAACATGATAACCTTTAGCCCGGTAAGCAAATTAAAAAAAAATGCAATATGTAGGCTACACGAGAACGGAGACGTCGAGTAACCAAAACAAATGCGTTAAACAAATTCGTACACGTTATTTATCAATTTAACTCTAGAATTAAAGGATATACAACGAGAAACAACGTTTGACAACCTTTAAACAGTTTTAATAACTATCTCAAAAATTATCGCTCTGATGCAAACAACTGATGAGTTATCTACTTAAATTTGATGAACAAAACGACTTACGTATTTTAAACATGCTAACCTTTAGCCCGGTAAGCAAATTAAAAAAAAAACGCAATATGTAGGCTACACGAGAACGGAGACGTCGAGTAACCAAAACAAATGCGTTAAACAAATTCGTACACGTTATTTATCAATTTAACTCTAGAATTAAAGGATATACAACGAGAAACAACGTTTGACAACCTTTAAACAGTTTTAATAACTATCTCAAAAATTATCGCTCTGATGCAAACAACTGATGAGTTATCTACTTAAATTTGATGAACAAAACGACTTACGTATTTTAAACATGCTAACCTTTAGCCCGGTAAGCAAATTAAAAAAAAAACGCAATATGTAGGCTACACGAGAACGGAGACGTCGAGTAACCAAAACAAATGCGTTAAACAAATTCGTACACGTTATTTATCAATTTAACTCTAGAATTAAAGGATATACAACGAGAAACAACGTTTGACAACCTTTAAACAGTTTTAATAACTATCTCAAATATTGTCGCTCTGATGCAAACAACTGATGAGTTATCTACTTAAATTTGATGAACAAAACGACTTACGTATTTTAAACATGCTAACCTTTAGCCCGGTAAGCAAATTAAAAAAAAAACGCAATATGTAGGCTACACGAGAACGGAGACGTCGGGTAACCAAAACAAATGCGTTAAACAAATTCGTACACGTTATTTATCAATTTAACTCTAGAATTAAAGGATATACAACGAGAAACAACGTTTGACAACCTTTAAACAATTTTAATAACTATCTCAAAAATTATCGCTCTGATGCAAACAACTGATGAGTTATCTACTTAAATTTGATGAACAAAACGACTTACGTATTTTAACATGCTAACCTTTAGCCCGGTAAGCAAATTAAAAAAAAAACGCAATATGTAGGCTACACGAGAACGGAGACGTCGAGTAACCAAAACAAATGCGTTAAACAAATTCGTACACGTTATTTATCAATTTAACTCTAGAATTAAAGGATATACAACGAGAAACAACGTTTGACAACCTTTAAACAGTTTTAATAACTATCTCAAAAATTATCGTTCTGATGCAAACAACTGATGAGTTATCTACTTAAATTTGATGAACAAAACGACTTACGTATTTTAAACATGCTAACCTTTAGCCCGGTAAGCAAATTAAAAAAAAAAACGCAATATGTAGGCTACACGAGAACGGAGACGTCGAGTAACCAAAACAAATGCGTTAAACAAATTCGTACACGTTATTTATCAATTTAACTCTAGAATTAAAGGATATACAACGAGAAACAACGTTTGACAACCTTTAAACAGTTTTAATAACTATCTCAAAAATTATCGCTCTGATGCAAACAACTGATGAGTTATCTACTTAAATATGATGAACAAAACGACTTACGTATTTTAAACATGCTAACCTTTAGCCCGGTAAGCAAATTAAAAAAAAAAACGCAATATGTAGGCTACACGAGAACGGAGACGTCGAGTAACCAAAACAAATGCGTTAAACAAATTCGTACACGTTATTTATCAATTTAACTCTAGAATTAAAGGATATACAACGAGAAACAACGTTTGACAACCTTTAAACAGTTTTAATAACTATCTCAAAAATTATCGCTCTGATGCAAACAACTGATGAGTTATCTACTTAAATTTGATGAACAAAACGACTTACGTATTTTAAACATGCTAACCTTTAGCCCGGTAAGCAAATTAAAAAAAAAACGCAATATGTAGGCTACACGAGAACGGAGACGTCGAGTAACCAAAACAAATGCGTTAAACAAATTCGTACACGTTATTTATCAATTTAACTCTAGAATTAAAGGATATACAACGAGAAGCAACGTTTGACAACCTTTAAACAGTTTTAATAACTATCTCAAAAATTGTCGCTCTGATGCAAACAACTGATGAGTTATCTACTCAAATTTGTTGAACAAAACGACTTACGTATTTTAAACATGCTAACCTTTAGCCCGGTAAGCAAATTAAAAAAAAAAACGCAATATGTAGGCTACACGAGAACGGAGACGTCGAGTAACCAAAACAAATGCGTTAAACAAATTCGTACACGTTATTTATCAATTTAACTCTAGAATTAAAGGATATACAACGAGAAACAACGTTTGACAACCTTTAAACAGTTTTAATAACTATCTCAAAAATTATCGCTCTGATGCAAACAACTGATGAGTTATCTACTTAAATTTGTTGAACAAAACGACTTACGTATTTTAAACATGCTAACCTTTAGCCCGGTAAGCAAATTAAAAAAAAAACGCAATATGTAGGCTACACGAGAACGGAGACGTCGAGTAACCAAAACAAATGCGTTAAACAAATTCGTACACGTTATTTATCAATTTAACTCTAGAATTAAAGGATATACAACGAGAAACAACGTTTGATAACCTTTAAACAGTTTTAATAACTATCTCAAAAATTGTCGCTCTGATGCAAACAACTGATGAGTTATCTACTTAAATTTGTTGAACAAAACGACTTACGTATTTTAAACATGCTAACCTTTAGCCCGGTAAGCAAATTAAAAAAAAAACGCAATATGTAGGCTACACGAGAACGGAGACGTCGAGTAACCAAAACAAATGCGTTAAACAAATTCGTACACGTTATTTATCAATTTAACTCTAGAATTAAAGGATATACAACGAGAAACAACGTTTGACAACCTTTAAACAGTTTTAATAACTATCTCAAAAATTATCGCTCTGATGCAAACAACTGATGAGTTATCTACTTAAATTTGATGAACAAAACGACTTACGTATTTTAAGCATGCTAACCTTTAGCCCGGTAAGCAAATTAAAAAAAAAAACGCAATATGTAGGCTACACGAGAACGGAGACGTCGAGTAACCAAAACAAATGCGTTAAACAAATTCGTACACGTTATTTATCAACTTAACTCTAGAATTAAAGGATATACAACGAGAAACAACGTTTGACAACCTTTAAACAGTTTTAATAACTATCTCAAAAATTATCGCTCTGATGCAAACAACTGATGAGTTATCTACTTAAATTTGTTGAACAAAACGACTTACGTATTTTAAACATGCTAACCTTTAGCCCGGTAAGCAAATTAAAAAAAAACGCAATATGTAGGCTACACGAGAACGGAGACGTCGAGTAACCAAAACAAATGCGTTAAACAAATTCGTACACGTTATTTATCAATTTAACTCTAGAATTAAAGGATATACAACGAGAAACAACGTTTGACAACCTTTAAACAGTTTTAATAACTATCTCAAAAATTATCGCTCTGATGCAAACAACTGATGAGTTATCTACTTAAATTTGATGAACAAAACGACTTACGTATTTTAAACATGATAACCTTTAGCCCGGTAAACAAATTAAAAAAAAAACGCAATATGTAGGCTACACGAGAACAGAGACGTCGAGTAACCAAAACAAATGCGTTAAACAAATTCGTACACGTTATTTATCAATTTAACTCTAGAATTAAAGGATATACAACGAGAAACAACGTTTGACAACCTTTAAACAGTTTTAATAACTATCTCAAAAATTATCGCTCTGATGCAAACAACTGATGATTTATCTACTTAAATTTGTTGAACAAAACGACTTACGTATTTTAAACATGCTAACCTTTAGCCCGGTAAGCAAATTAAAAAAAAAACGCAATATGTAGGCTACACGAGAACGGAGACGTCGAGTAACCAAAACAAATGCGTTAAACAAATTCGTACACGTTATTTATCAATTTAACTCTAGAATTAAAGGATATACAACGAGAAACAACGTTTGACAACCTTTAAACAGTTTTAATAACTATCTCAAAAATTATCGCTCTGATGCAAACAGCTGATGAGTTATCTACTTAAATATGATGAACAAAACGACTTACGTATTTTAAACATGCTAACCTTTAGCCCGGTAAGCAAATTAAAAAAAAAAACGCAATATGTAGGCTACACGAGAACGGAGACGTCGAGTAACCAAAACAAATGCGTTAAACAAATTCGTACACGTTATTTATCAATTTAACTCTAGAATTAAAGGATATACAACGAGAAACAACGTTTGACAACCTTTAAACAGTTTTAATAACTATCTCAAAAACTATCGCTCTGATGCAAACAACTGATGAGTTATCTACTTAAATTTGATGAACAAAACGACTTACGTATTTTAAACATGCTAGCCTTTAGCCCGGTAAGCAAATTTAAAAAAAAACCCAATATGTAGGCTACACGAGAACGGAGACGTCGAGTAACCAAAACAAATGCGTTAAACAAATTCGTACACGCTATTTATCAATTTAACTCTAGAATTAAAGGATATACAACGAGAAACAACGTTTGACAACCTTTAAACAGTTTTAATAACTATCTCAAAAATTATCGCTCTGATGCAAACAACTGATGAGTTATCTACTTAAATATGATGAACAAAACGACTTACGTATTTTAAACATGCTAACCTTTAGCCCGGTAAGCAAATTAAAAAAAAAAACGCAATATGTAGGCTACACGAGAACGGAGACGTCGAGTAACCAAAACAAATGCGTTAAACAAATTCGTACACGTTATTTATCAATTTAACTCTAGAATTAAAGGATATACAACGATAAACAACGTTTGCCAACCTTTAAACAGTTTTAATAACTATCTCAAAAATTGTCGCTCTAATGCAAACAACTGATGAGTTATCTACTTAAATATGATGAACAAAACGACTTACGTATTTTAAACATGCTAACCTTTAGCCCGGTAAGCAAATTTAAAAAAAAAAACGCAATATGTAGGCTACACGAGAACGGAGACGTCGAGTAACCAAAACAAATGCGTTAAACAAATTCGTACATGTTATTTATCAATTTAACTCTAGAATTAAAGGATATACAACGAGAAACAACGTTTGACAACCTTTAAACAGTTTTAATAACTATCTCAAAAATTATCGCTCTGATGCAAACAACTGATGAGTTATCTACTTAAATATGATGAACAAAACGACTTACGTATTTTAAACATGCTAACCTTTAGCCCGGTAAGCAAATTAAAAAAAAACGCAATATGTAGGCTACACGAGAACGGAGACGTCGAGTAACCAAAACAAATGCGTTAAACAAATTCGTACACGTTATTTATCAATTTAACTCTAGAATTAAAGGATATACAACGAGAAACAACGTTTGACAACCTTTAAACAGTTTTAATAACTATCTCAAAAATTGTCGCTCTGATGCAAACAACTGATGAGTTATCTACTTAAATTTGTTGAACAAAACGACTTACGTATTTTAAACATGCTAACCTTTAGCCCGGTAAGCAAATTAAAAAAAAAACGCAATATGTAGGCTACACGAGAACGGAGACGTCGAGTAACCAAAAGAAATGCGTTAAACAAATTCGTACACGTTATTTATCAATTTAACTCTAGAATTAAAGGATATACAACGAGAAACAACGTTTGACAACCTTTAAACAGTTTTAATAACTATCTCAAAAATTATCGCTCTGATGCAAACAACTGATGAGTTATCTACTTAAATTTGATGAACAAAACGACTTACGTATTTTAAACATGCTAACCTTTAGCCCGGTAAGCAAATTAAAAAAAAAACGCAATATGTAGGCTACACGAGAACGGAGACGTCGAGTAACCAAAACAAATGCGTTAAACAAATTCGTACACGTTATTTATCAATTTAACTCTAGAATTAAAGGATATACAACGAGAAACAACGTTTGACAACCTTTAAACAGTTTTAATAACTATCTCAAAAATTGTCGCTCTGATGCAAACAACTGATGAGTTATCTACTTAAATTTGTTGAACAAAACGACTTACGTATTTTAAACATGCTAACCTTTAGCCCGGTAAGCAAATTAAAAAAAAAACGCAATATGTAGGCTACACGAGAACGGAGACGTCGAGTAACCAAAACAAATGCGTTAAACAAATTCGTACACGTTATTTATCAATTTAACTCTAGAATTAAAGGATATACAACGAGAAACAACGTTTGACAACCTTTAAACAGTTTTAATAACTATCTCAAAAATTATCGCTCTGATGCAAACAACTGATGAGTTATCTACTTAAATTTGATGAACAAAACGACTTACGTATTTTAAACATGCTAACCTTTAGCCCGGTAAGCAAATTAAAAAAAAAACGCAATATGTAGGCTACACGAGAACGGAGACGTCGAGTAACCAAAACAAATGCGTTAAACAAATTCGTACACGTTATTTATCAATTTAACTCTAGAATTAAAGGATATACAACGAGAAACAACGTTTGACAACCTTTAAACAGTTTTAATAACTATCTCAAAAATTATCGCTCTGATGCAAACAACTGATGAGTTATCTACTTAAATTTGATGAACGAAACGACTTACGTATTTTAAACATGCTAACCTTTAGCCCGGTAAGCAAATTAAAAAAAAAACGCAATATGTAGGCTACACGAGAACGGAGACGTCGAGTAACCAAAACAAATGCGTTAAACAAATTCGTACACGTTATTTATCAATTTAACTCTAGAATTAAAGGATATACAACGAGAAACAACGTTTGACAACCTTTAAACAGTTTTAATAACTATCTCAAAAATTATCGCTCTGATGCAAACAACTGATGAGTTATCTACTCAAATTTGTTGAACAAAACGACTTACGTATTTTAAACATGCTAACCTTTAGCCCGGTAAGCAAATTTAAAAAAAAACGCAATATGTAGGCTACACGAGAACGGAGACGTCGAGTAACCAAAACAAATGCGTTAAACAAATTCGTACATGTTATTTATCAATTTAACTCTAGAATTAAAGGATATACAACGAGAAACAACGTTTGACAACCTTTAAACAGTTTTAATAACTATCTCAAAAATTATCGCTCTGATGCAAACAACTGATAAGTTATCTACTTAAATTTGATGAACAAAACGACTTACGTATTTTAAACATGCTAACCTTTAGCCCGGTAAGCAAATTAAAAAAAAAACGCAATATGTAGGCTACACGAGAACGGAGACGTCGAGTAACCAAAACAAATGCGTTAAACAAATTCGTACACGTTATTTATCAATTTAACTCTAGAATTAAAGGATATACAACGAGAAACAACGTTTGACAACCTTTAAACAGTTTTAATAACTATCTCAAAAATTATCGCTCTGATGCAAACAACTGATGAGTTATCTACTTAAATTTGATGAACAAAACGACTTACGTATTTTAAACATGCTAACCTTTAGCCCGGTAAGCAGATTAAAAAAAAAAACGCAATATGTAGGCTACACGAGAACGGAGACGTCGAGTAACCAAAACAAATGCGTTAAACAAATTCGTACACGTTATTTATCAATTTAACTCTAGAATTAAAGGATATACAACGAGAAACAACGTTTGACAACCTTTAAACAGTTTTAATAACTATCTCAGAAATTATCGCTCTGATGCAAACAACTGATGAGTTATCTACTTAAATTTGATGAACAAAACGACTTACGTATTTTAAACATGCTAACCTTTAGCCCGGTAAGCAAATTAAAAAAAAAACGCAATATGTAGGCTACACGAGAACGGAGACGTCGAGTAACCAAAACAAATGCGTTAAACAAATTCGTACACGTTATTTATCAATTTAACTCTAGAATTAAAGGATATACAACGAGAAACAACGTTTGACAACCTTTAAACAGTTTTAATAACTATCTCAAAAATTATCGCTCTGATGCAAACAACTGATGAGTTATCTACTTAAATATGATGAACAAAACGACTTACGTATTTTAAACATGCTAACCTTTAGCCCGGTAAGCAAATTAAAAAAAAAACGCAATATGTAGGCTACACGAGAACGGAGACGTCGAGTAACCAAAACAAATGCGTTAAACAAATTCGTACACGTTATTTATCAATTTAACTCTAGAATTAAACGATATACAACGAGAAACAACGTTTGACAACCTTTAAACAGTTTTAATAACTATCTCAAAAATTATCGCTCTGATGCAAACAACTGATGAGTTATCTACTTAAATTTGTTGAACAAAACGACTTACGTATTTTAAACATGCTAACCTTTAGCCCGGTAAGCAAATTAAAAAAAAAACGCAATATGTAGGCTACACGAGAACGGAGACGTCGAGTAACCAAAACAAATGCGTTAAACAAATTCGTACACGTTATTTATCAATTTAACTCTAGAATTAAAGGATATACAATGAGAAACAACGTTTGACAACCTTTAAACAGTTTTAATAACTATCTCAAAAATTATCGCTCTGATGCAAACAACTGATGAGTTATCTACTTAAATATGATGAACAAAACGACTTACGTATTTTAAACATGCTAACCTTTAGCCCGGTAAGCAAATTAAAAAAAAAACGCAATATGTAGGCTACACGAGAACGGAGACGTCGAGTAACCAAAACAAATGCGTTAAACAAATTCGTACACGTTATTTATCAATTTAACTCTAGAATTAAAGGATATACAACGAGAAACAACGTTTGACAACCTTTAAACAGTTTTAATAACTATCTCAAAAATTATCGCTCTGATGCAAACAACTGATGAGTTATCTACTTAAATTTGTTGAACAAAACGACTTACGTATTTTAAGCATGCTAACCTTTAGCCCGGTAAGCAAATTAAAAAAAAAACGCAATATGTAGGCTACACGAGAACGGAGACGTCGAGTAACCAAAACAAATGCGTTAAACAAATTCGTACACGTTATTTATCAATTTAACTCTAGAATTAAAGGATATACAACGAGAAACAACGTTTGACAACCTTTAAACAGTTTTAATAACTATCTCAAAAATTGTCGCTCTGATGCAAACAACTGATGAGTTATCTACTTAAATATGATGAACAAAACGACTTACGTATTTTAAACATGCTAACCTTTAGCCCGGTAAGCAAATTAAAAAAAAAACGCAATATGTAGGCTACACGAGAACGGAGACGTCGAGTAACCAAAACAAATGCGTTAAACAAATTCGTACACGTTATTTATCAATTTAACTCCAGAATTAAAGGATATACAACGAGAAACAACGTTTGACAACCTTTAAACAGTTTTAATAACTATCTCAAAAATTGTCGCTCTGATGCAAACAACTGATGAGTTATCTACTTGAATTTGATGAACAAAACGACTTACGTATTTTAAACATGCTAACCTTTAGCCCGGTAAGCAAATTAAAAAAAAAACGCAATATGTAGGCTACACGAGAACGGAGACGTCGAGTAACCAAAACAAATGCGTTAAACAAATTCGTACACGTTATTTATCAATTTAACTCTAGAATTAAAGGATATACAACGAGAAACAACGTTTGACAACCTTTAAACAGTTTTAATAACTGAGTTATCTACTTAAATATGATGAACAAAACGACTTACGTATTTTAAACATGCTAACCTTTAGCCCGGTAAGCAAATTAAAAAAAAAACGCAATATGTAGGCTACACGAGAACGGAGACGTCGAGTAACCAAAACAAATGCGTTAAACAAATTCGTACACGTTATTTATCAATTTAACTCTAGAATTAAAGGATATACAACGAGAAACAACGTTTGACAACCTTTAAACAGTTTTAATAACTATCTCAAAAATTGTCGCTCTGATGCAAACAACTGATGAGTTATCTACTTAAATTTGATGAACAAAACGACTTACGTATTTTAAACATGCTAACCTTTAGCCCGGTAAGCAAATTAAAAAAAAAACGCAATATGTAGGCTACACGAGAACGGAGACGTGGAGTAACCAAAACAAATGCGTTAAACAAATTCGTACACGTTATTTATCAATTTAACTCTAGAAGTAAAGGATATACAACGAGAAACAACGTTTGACAACCTTTAAACAGTTTTAATAACTATCTCAAAAATTATCGCTCTGATGCAAACAACTGATGAGTTATCTACTTAAATTTGATGAACAAAACGACTTACGTATTTTAAACATGCTAACCTTTAGCCCGGTAAGCAAATTAAAAAAAAAACGCAATATGTAGGCTACACGAGAACGGAGACGTCGAGTAACCAAAACAAATGCGTTAAACAAATTCGTACACGTTATTTATCAATTTAACTCTAGAATTAAAGGATATACAACGAGAAACAACGTTTGACGACCTTTAAACAGTTTTAATAACTATCTCAAAAATTATCGCTCTGATGCAAACAACTGATGAGTTATCTACTTAAATATGATGAACAAAACGACTTACGTATTTTAAACATGCTAACCTTTAGCCCGGTAAGCAAATTAAAAAAAAAAACGCAATATGTAGGCTACACGAGAACGGAGACGTCGAGTAACCAAAACAAATGCGTTAAACAAATTCGTACACGTTATTTATCAATTTAACTCTAGAATTAAAGGATATACAACGAGAAACAACGTTTGACAACCTTTAAACAGTTTTAATAACTATCTCAAAAATTATCGCTCTGATGCAAACAACTGATGAGTTATCTACTTAAATATGATGAACAAAACGACTTACGTATTTTAAACATGCTAACCTTTAGCCCGGTAAGCAAATTAAAAAAAAAAACGCAATATGTAGGCTACACGAGAACGGAGACGTCGAGTAACCAAAACAAATGCGTTAAACAAATTCGTACACGTTATTTATCAATTTAACTCTAGAATTAAAGGATATACAACGAGAAACAACGTTTGACAACCTTTAAACAGTTTTAATAACTATCTCAAAAATTATCGCTCTGATGCAAACAACTGATGAGTTATCTACTTAAATTTGATGAACAAAACGACTTACGTATTTTAAACATGCTAACCTTTAGCCCGGTAAGCAAATTAAAAAAAAAACGCAATATGTAGGCTACACGAGAACGGAGACGTCGAGTAACCAAAACAAATGCGTTAAACAAATTCGTACACGTTATTTATCAATTTAACTCTAGAATTAAAGGATATGCAACGAGAAACAACGTTTGACAACCTTTAAACAATTTTAATAACTATCTCAAAAATTATCGCTCTGATGCAAACAACTGATGAGTTATCTACTTAAATTTGATGAACAAAACGACTTACGTATTTTAAACATGCTAACCTTTAGCCCGGTAAGCAAATTAAAAAAAAAACGCAATATGTAGGCTACACGAGAACGGAGACGTCGAGTAACCAAAACAAATGCGTTAAACAAATTCGTACACGTTATTTATCAATTTAACTCTAGAATTAAAGGATATGCAACGAGAAACAACGTTTGACAACCTTTAAACAATTTTAATAACTATCTCAAAAATTATCGCTCTGATGCAAACAACTGATGAGTTATCTACTTAAATTTGATGAACAAAACGACTTACGTATTTTAAACATGCTAACCTTTAGCCCGGTAAGCAAATTAAAAAAAAAACGCAATATGTAGGCTACACGAGAACGGAGACGTCGAGTAACCAAAACAAATGCGTTAAACAAATTCGTACACGTTATTTATCAATTTAACTCTAGAATTAAAGGATATACAACGAGAAACAACGTTTGACAACCTTTAAACAGTTTTAATAACTATCTCAAAAATTATCGCTCTGATGCAAACAACTGATGAGTTATCTACTTAAATTTGATGAACAAAACGACTTACGTATTTTAAACATGCTAACCTTTAGCCCGGTAAGCAAATTAAAAAAAAAACGCAATATGTAGGCTACACGAGAACGGAGACGTCGAGTAACCAAAACAAATGCGTTAAACAAATTCGTACACGTTATTTATCAATTTAACTCTAGAATTAAAGGATATACAACGAGAAACAACGTTTGACAACCTTTAAACAGTTTTAATAACTATCTCAAAAATTATCGCTCTGATGCAAACAACTGATGAGTTATCTACTTAAATATGATGAACAAAACGACTTACGTATTTTAAACATGCTAACCTTTAGCCCGGTAAGCAAATTAAAAAAAAAAACGCAATATGTAGGCTACACGAGAACGGAGACGTCGAGTAACCAAAACAAATACGTTAAACAAATTCGTACACGTTATTTATCAATTTAACTCTAGAATTAAAGGATATACAACGAGAAACAACGTTTGACAACCTTTAAACAGTTTTAATAACTATCTCAAAAATTGTCGCTCTGATGCAAACAACTGATGAGTTATCTACTTAAATTTGATGAACAAAACGACTTACGTATTTTAAACATGCTAACCTTTAGCCCGGTAAGCAAATTAAAAAAAAAACGCAATATGTAGGCTACACGAGAACGGAGACGTCGAGTAACCAAAACAAATGCGTTAAACAAATTCGTACACGGTATTTATCAATTTAACTCTAGAATTAAAGGATATACAACGAGAAACAACGTTTGACAACCTTTAAACAGTTTTAATAACTATCTCAAAAATTATCGCTCTGATGCAAACAACTGATGAGTTATCTACTTAAATTTGATGAACAAAACGACTTACGTATTTTAAACATGCTAACCTTTAGCCCGGTAAGCAAATTAAAAAAAAAAACGCAATATCTAGGCTACACGAGAACGGAGACGTCGAGTAACCAAAACAAATGCGTTAAACAAATTCGTACACGCTATTTATCAATTTAACTCTAGAATTAAAGGATATACAACGAGAAACAACGTTTGACAACCTTTAAACAGTTTTAATAACTATCTCAAAAATTATCGCTCTGATGCAAACAACTGATGAGTTATCTACTTAAATATGATGAGCAAAACGACTTACGTATTTTAAACATGCTAACCTTTAGCCCGGTAAGCAAATTAAAAAAAAAACGCAATATGTGGGCTACACGAGAACGGAGACGTCGAGTAACCAAAACAAATGCGTTAAACAAATTCGTACACGTTATTTATCAATTTAACTCTAGAATTAAAGGATATACAACGAGAAACAACGTTTGACAACCTTTAAACAGTTTTAATAACTATCTCAAAAATTATCGCTCTGATGCAAACAACTGATGAGTTATCTACTTAAATATGATGAACAAAACGACTTACGTATTTTAAACATGCTAACCTTTAGCCCGGTAAGCAAATTAAAAAAAAAACGCAATATGTAGGCTACACGAGAACGGAGACGTCGAGTAACCAAAACAAATGCGTTAAACAAATTCGTACACGTTATTTATCAATTTAACTCTAGAATTAAAGGATATACAACGAGAAACAACGTTTGACAACCTTTAAACAGTTTTAATAACTATCTCAAAAATTATCGCTCTGATGCAAACAACTGATGAGTTATCTACTTAAATTTGTTGAACAAAACGACTTACGAATTTTAAGCATGCTAACCTTTAGCCCGGTAAGCAAATTAAAAAAAAAAACGCAATATGTAGGCTACACGAGAACGGAGACGTCGAGTAACCAAAACAAATGCGTTAAACAAATTCGTACACGTTATTTATCAATTTAACTCTAGAATTAAAGGATATACAACGAGAAACAACGTTTGACAACCTTTAAACAGTTTTAATAACTATCTCAAAAATTGTCGCTCTGATGCAAACAACTGATGAGTTATCTACTTAAATATGATGAACAAAACGACTTACGTATTTTAAACATGCTAACCTTTAGCCCGGTAAGCAAATTAAAAAAAAAACGCAATATGTAGGCTACACGAGAACGGAGACGTCGAGTAACCAAAACAAATGCGTTAAACAAATTCGTACACGTTATTTATCAATTTAACTCTAGAATTAAAGGATATACAACGAGAAACAACGTTTGACAACCTTTAAACAGTTTTAATAACTATCTCAAAAATTGTCGCTCTGATGCAAACAACTGATGAGTTATCTACTTAAATTTGATGAACAAAACGACTTACGTATTTTAAACATGCTAACCTTTAGCCCGGTAAGCAAATTAAAAAAAAAACGCAATATGTAGGCTACACGAGAACGGAGACGTCGAGTAACCAAAACAAATGCGTTAAACAAATTCGTACACGTTATTTATCAATTTAACTCTAGAATTAAAGGATATACAACGAGAAACAACGTTTGACAACCTTTAAACAGTTTTAATAACTATCTCAAAAATTATCGCTCTGATGCAAACAACTGATGAGTTATCTACTTAAATATGATGAACAAAACGACTTACGTATTTTAAACATGCTAACCTTTAGCCCGGTAAGCAAATTAAAAAAAAAACGCAATATGTAGGCTACACGAGAACGGAGACGTCGAGTAACCAAAACAAATGCGTTAAACAAATTCGTACACGTTATTTATCAATTTAACTCTAGAATTAAAGGATATACAACGAGAAACAACGTTTGACAACCTTTAAACAGTTTTAATAACTATCTCAAAAATTGTCGCTCTGATGCAAACAACTGATGAGTTATCTACTTAAATTTGATGAACAAAACGACTTACGTATTTTAAACATGCTAACCTTTAGCCCGGTAAGCAAATTAAAAAAAAACGCAATATGTAGGCTACACGAGAACGGAGACGTCGAGTAACCAAAACAAATGCGTTAAACAAATTCGTACACGTTATTTATCAATTTAACTCTAGAATTAAAGGATATACAACGAGAAACAACGTTTGACAACCTTTAAACAGTTTTAATAACTATCTCAAAAATTATCGCTCTGATGCAAACCACTGATGAGTTATCTACTTAAATTTGATGAACAAAACGACTTACGTATTTTAAACATGCTAACCTTTAGCCCGGTAAGCAAATTAAAAAAAAAACGCAATATGTAGGCTACACGAGAACGGAGACGTCGAGTAACCAAAACAAATGCGTTAAACAAATTCGTACACGTTATTTATCAATTTAACTCTAGAATTAAAGGATATACAACGAGAAACAACGTTTGACAACCTTTAAACAGTTTTAATAACTATCTCAAAAATTATCGCTCTGATGCAAACAACTGATGAGTTATCTACTTAAATTTGATGAACAAAACGACTTACGTATTTTAAACATGCTAACCTTTAGCCCGGTAAGCAAATTAAAAAAAAAACGCAATATGTAGGCTACACGAGAACGAAGACGTCGAGTAACCAAAACAAATGCGTTAAACAAATTCGTACACGTTATTTATCAATTTAACTCTAGAATTAAAGGATATACAACGAGAAACAACGTTTGACAACCTTTAAACAGTTTTAATAACTATCTCAAAAATTATCGCTCTGATGCAAACAACTGATGAGTTATCTACTTAAATATGATGAACAAAACGACTTACGTATTTTAAACATGCTAACCTTTAGCCCGGTAAGCAAATTAAAAAAAAAACGCAATATGTAGGCTACACGAGAACGGAGACGTCGAGTAACCAAAACAAATGCGTTAAACAAATTCGTACACGTTATTTATCAATTTAACTCTAGAATTAAAGGATATACAACGAGAAACAACGTTTGACAACCTTTAAACAGTTTTAATAACTATCTCAAAAATTATCGCTCTGATGCAAACAACTGATGAGTTATCTACTCAAATTTGTTGAACAAAACGACTTACGTATTTTAAACATGCTAACCTTTAGTCCGGTAAGCAAATTAAAAAAAAAACGCAATATGTAGGCTACATGAGAACGGAGACGTCGAGTACCCAAAACAAATGCGTTAAACAAATTCGTACACGTTATTTATCAATTTAACTCTAGAATTAAAGGATATACAACGAGAAACAACGTTTGACAACCTTTAAACAGTTTTAATAACTATCTCAAAAATTATCGCTCTGATGCAAACAACTGATGAGTTATCTACTTAAATTTTATGAACAAAACGACTTACGTATTTTAAACATGCTAACCTTTAGCTCGGTAAGCAAATTAAAAAAAAAACGCAATATGTAGGCTACACGAGAACGGAGACGTCGAGTAACCAAAACAAATGCGTTAAACAAATTCGTACACGTTATTTATCAATTTAACTCTAGAATTAAAGGATATACAACGAGAAACAACGTTTGACAACCTTTAAACAGTTTTAATAACTATCTCAAAAATTATCGCTCTGATGCAAACAACTGATGAGTTATCTACTTAAATTTGATGAACAAAACGACTTACGTATTTTAAACATGCTAACCTTTAGCCCGGTAAGCAAATTAAAAAAAAAAACGCAATATGTAGGCTACACGAGAACGGAGACGTCGAGTAACCAAAACAAATGCGTTAAACAAATTCGTACACGTTATTTATCAATTTAACTCTAGAATTAAAGGATATACAACGAGAAACAACGTTTGACAACCTTTAAACAGTTTTAATAACTATCTCAAAAATTATCGCTCTGATGCAAACAACTGATGAGTTATCTACTTAAATTTGATGAACAAAACGACTTACGTATTCTAAACATGCTAACCTTTAGCCCGGTAAGCAAATTAAAAAAAAAACGCAATATGTAGGCTACACGAGAACGGAGACGTCGAGTAACCAAAACAAATGCGTTAAACAAATTCGTACACGTTATTTATCAATTTAACTCTAGAATTAAAGGATATACAACGAGAAACAACGTTTGACAACCTTTAAACAGTTTTAATAACTATCTCAAAAATTATCGCTCTGATGCAAACAACTGATGAGTTATCTACTTAAATATGATGAACAAAACGACTTACGTATTTTAAACATGCTAACCTTTAGCCCGGTAAGCAAATTAAAAAAAAAAACGCAATATGTAGGCTACACGAGAACGGAGACGTCGAGTAACCAAAACAAATGCGTTAAACAAATTCGTACACGTTATTTATCAATTTAACTCTAGAATTAAACGATATACAACGAGAAACAACGTTTGACAACCTTTAAACAGTTTTAATAACTATCTCAAAAATTATCGCTCTGATGCAAACAACTGATGAGTTATCTACTTAAATTTGTTGAACAAAACGACTTACGTATTTTAAACATGCTAACCTTTAGCCCGGTAAGCAAATTAAAAAAAAAACGCAATATGTAGGCTACACGAGAACGGAGACGTCGAGTAACCAAAACAAATGCGTTAAACAAATTCGTACACGTTATTTATCAATTTAACTCTAGAATTAAAGGATATACAATGAGAAACAACGTTTGACAACCTTTAAACAGTTTTAATAACTATCTCAAAAATTATCGCTCTGATGCAAACAACTGATGAGTTATCTACTTAAATATGATGAACAAAACGACTTACGTATTTTAAACATGCTAACCTTTAGCCCGGTAAGCAAATTAAAAAAAAAACGCAATATGTAGGCTACACGAGAACGGAGACGTCGAGTAACCAAAACAAATGCGTTAAACAAATTCGTACACGTTATTTATCAATTTAACTCTAGAATTAAAGGATATACAACGAGAAACAACGTTTGACAACCTTTAAACAGTTTTAATAACTATCTCAAAAATTATCGCTCTGATGCAAACAACTGATGAGTTATCTACTTAAATTTGTTGAACAAAACGACTTACGTATTTTAAGCATGCTAACCTTTAGCCCGGTAAGCAAATTAAAAAAAAAACGCAATATGTAGGCTACACGAGAACGGAGACGTCGAGTAACCAAAACAAATGCGTTAAACAAATTCGTACACGTTATTTATCAATTTAACTCTAGAATTAAAGGATATACAACGAGAAACAACGTTTGACAACCTTTAAACAGTTTTAATAACTATCTCAAAAATTGTCGCTCTGATGCAAACAACTGATGAGTTATCTACTTAAATATGATGAACAAAACGACTTACGTATTTTAAACATGCTAACCTTTAGCCCGGTAAGCAAATTAAAAAAAACGCAATATGTAGGCTACACGAGAACGGAGACGTCGAGTAACCAAAACAAATGCGTTAAACAAATTCGTACACGTTATTTATCAATTTAACTCTAGAATTAAAGGATATACAACGAGAAACAACGTTTGACAACCTTTAAACAGTTTTAATAACTATCTCAAAAATTGTCGCTCTGATGCAAACAACTGATGAGTTATCTACTTAAATTTGATGAACAAAACGACTTACGTATTTTAAACATGCTAACCTTTAGCCCGGTAAGCAAATTAAAAAAAAACGCAATATGTAGGCTACACGAGAACGGAGACGTCGAGTAACCAAAACAAATGCGTTAAGCAAATTCGTACACGTTATTTATAAATTTAACTCTAGAATTAAAGGATATACAACGAGAAACAACGTTTGACAACCTTTAAACAGTTTTAATAACTATCTCAAAAATTATCGCTCTGATGCAAACAACTGATGAGTTATCTACTTAAATATGATGAACAAAACGACTTACGTATTTTAAACATGCTAACCTTTAGCCCGGTAAGCAAATTAAAAAAAAAAACGCAATATGTAGGCTACGCGAGAACGGAGACGTCGAGTAACCTAAACAAATGCGTTAAACAAATTCGTACACGTTATTTATCAATTTAACTCTAGAATTAAAGGATATACAACGAGAAACAACGTTTGACAACCTTTAAACAGTTTTAATAACTATCTCAAAAATTGTCGCTCTGATGCAAACAACTGATGAGTTATCTACTTAAATTTGATGAACAAAACGACTTACGTATTTTAAACATGCTAACCTTTAGCCCGGTAAGCAAATTAAAAAAAAAACGCAATATGTAGGCTACACGAGAACGGAGACGTCGAGTAACCAAAACAAATGCGTTAAACAAATTCGTACACGTTATTTATCAATTTAACTCTAGAATTAAAGGATATACAACGAGAAACAACGTTTGACAACCTTTAAACAGTTTTAATAACTATCTCAAAAATTATCGCTCTGATGCAAACAACTGATGAGTTATCTACTTAAATTTGATGAACGAAACGACTTACGTATTTTAAACATGCTAACCTTTAGCCCGGTAAGCAAATTAAAAAAAAAAACGCAATATGTAGGCTACACGAGAACGGAGACGTCGAGTAACCAAAACAAATGCGTTAAACAAATTCGTACACGTTATTTATCAATTTAACTCTAGAATTAAAGGATATACAACGAGAAACAACGTTTGACGACCTTTAAACAGTTTTAATAACTATCTCAAAAATTATCGCTCTGATGCAAACAACTGATGAGTTATCTACTTAAATATGATGAACAAAACGACTTACGTATTTTAAACATGCTAACCTTTAGCCCGGTAAGCAAATTAAAAAAAAAAAACGCAATATGTAGGCTACACGAGAACGGAGACGTCGAGTAACCAAAACAAATGCGTTAAACAAATTCGTACACGTTATTTATCAATTTAACTCTAGAATTAAAGGATATACAACGAGAAACAACGTTTGACAACCTTTAAACAGTTTTAATAACTATCTCAAAAATTATCGCTCTGATGCAAACAACTGATGAGTTATCTACTTAAATATGATGAACAAAACGACTTACGTATTTTAAACATGCTAACCTTTAGCCCGGTAAGCAAATTAAAAAAAAAAACGCAATATGTAGGCTACACGAGAACGGAGACGTCGAGTAACCAAAACAAATGCGTTAAACAAATTCGTACACGTTATTTATCAATTTAACTCTAGAATTAAAGGATATACAACGAGAAACAACGTTTGACAACCTTTAAACAGTTTTAATAACTATCTCAAAAATTGTCGCTCTGATGCAAACAACTGATGAGTTATCTACTTAAATTTGATGAACAAAACGACTTACGTATTTTAAACATGCTAACCTTTAGCCCGGTAAGCAAATTAAAAAAAAAACGCAATATGTAGGCTACACGAGAACGGAGACGTCGAGTAACCAAAACAAATGCGTTAAACAAATTCGTACACGTTATTTATCAATTTAACTCTAGAATTAAAGGATATACAACGAGAAACAACGTTTGACAACCTTTAAACAGTTTTAATAACTATCTCAAAAATTATCGCTCTGATGCAAACAACTGATGAGTTATCTACTTAAATATGATGAACAAAACGACTTACGTATTTTAAACATGCTAACCTTTAGCCCGGTAAGCAAATTAAAAAAAAAACGCAATATGTAGGCTACACGAGAACGGAGACGTCGAGTAACCAAAACAAATGCGTTAAACAAATTCGTACACGTTATTTATCAATTTAACTCTAGAATTAAAGGATATACAACGAGAAACAACGTTTGACAACCTTTAAACAGTTTTAATAACTATCTCAAAAATTATCGCTCTGATGCAAACAACTGATGAGTTATCTACTTAAATTTGTTGAACAAAACGACTTACGTATTTTAAGCATGCTAACCTTTAGCCCGGTAAGCAAATTAAAAAAAAAACGCAATATGTAGGCTACACGAGAACGGAGACGTCGAGTAACCAAAACAAATGCGTTAAACAAATTCGTACACGTTATTTATCAATTTAACTCTAGAATTAAAGGATATACAACGAGAAACAACGTTTGACAACCTTTAAACAGTTTTAATAACTATCTCAAAAATTGTCGCTCTGATGCAAACAACTGATGAGTTATCTACTTAAATATGATGAACAAAACGACTTACGTATTTTAAACATGCTAACCTTTAGCCCGGTAAGCAAATTAAAAAAAACGCAATATGTAGGCTACACGAGAACGGAGACGTCGAGTAACCAAAACAAATGCGTTAAACAAATTCGTACACGTTATTTATCAATTTAACTCTAGAATTAAAGGATATACAACGAGAAACAACGTTTGACAACCTTTAAACAGTTTTAATAACTATCTCAAAAATTGTCGCTCTGATGCAAACAACTGATGAGTTATCTACTTAAATTTGATGAACAAAACGACTTACGTATTTTAAACATGCTAACCTTTAGCCCGGTAAGCAAATTAAAAAAAAAACGCAATATGTAGGCTACACGAGAACGGAGACGTCGAGTAACCAAAACAAATGCGTTAAGCAAATTCGTACACGTTATTTATCAATTTAACTCTAGAATTAAAGGATATACAACGAGAAACAACGTTTGACAACCTTTAAACAGTTTTAATAACTATCTCAAAAATTATCGCTCTGATGCAAACAACTGATGAGTTATCTACTTAAATATGATGAACAAAACGACTGACGTATTTTAAACATGCTAACCTTTAGCCCGGTAAGCAAATTAAAAAAAAAAACGCAATATGTAGGCTACACGAGAACGGAGACGTCGAGTAACCAAAACAAATGCGTTAAACAAATTCGTACACGTTATTTATCAATTTAACTCTAGAATTAAAGGATATACAACGAGAAACAACGTTTGACAACCTTTAAACAGTTTTAATAACTATCTCAAAAATTATCGCTCTGATGCAAACAACTGATGAGTTATCTACTTAAATATGATGAACAAAACGACTGACGTATTTTAAACATGCTAACCTTTAGCCCGGTAAGCAAATTAAAAAAAAAACGCAATATGTAGGCTACACGAGAACGGAGACGTCGAGTAACCAAAACAAATGCGTTAAACAAATTCGTACACGTTATTTATCAATTTAACTCTAGAATTAAAGGATATACAACGAGAAACAACGTTTGACAACCTTTAAACAGTTTTAATAACTATCTCAAAAATTATCGCTCTGATGCAAACAACTGATGAGTTATCTACTTAAATTTGATGAACAAAACGACTTACGTATTTTAAACATGCTAACCTTTAGCCCGGTAAGCAAATTAAAAAAAAAAAACGCAATATGTAGGCTACACGAGAACGGATCGATCGTTATCTCCCAACTGCGAATGCAAATCACAGATGGCCGAGCTATGACTAGCATAAACATCCATATCCGAACGAGGTGGTATATACGAACGGAGACGTCGAGTAACCAAAACAAATGCGTTAAACAAATTCGTACACGTTATTTATCAATTTAACTCTAGAATTAAAGGATATACAACGAGAAACAACGTTTGACAACCTTTAAACAGTTTTAATAACTATCTCAAAAATTGTCGCTCTGATGCAAACAACTGATGAGTTATCTACTTAGATTTGATGAACAAAACGACTTACGTATTTTAAACATGCTAACCTTTAGCCCGGTAAGCAAATTAAAAAAAAAACGCAATATGTAGGCTACACGAGAACGGAGACGTCGAGTAACCAAAACAAATGCGTTAAACAAATTCGTACACGTTATTTATCAATTTAACTCTAGAATTAAAGGATATACAACGAGAAACAACGTTTGACAACCTTTAAACAGTTTTAATAACTATCTCAAAAATTATCGCTCTGATGCAAACAACTGATGAGTTATCTACTTAAATTTGATGAACAAAACGACTTACGTATTTTAAACATGCTAACCTTTAGCCCGGTAAGCAAATTAAAAAAAAACGCAATATGTAGGCTACACGAGAACGGAGACGTCGAGTAACCAAAACAAATGCGTTAAACAAATTCGTACACGTTATTTATCAATTTAACTCTAGAATTAAAGGATATACAACGAGAAACAACGTTTGACAACCTTTAAACAGTTTTAATAACAATCTCAAAAATTATCGCTCTGATGCAAACAACTGATGAGTTATCTACTTAAATATGATGAACAAAACGACTTACGTATTTTAAACATGCTAACCTTTAGCCCGGTAAGCAAATTAAAAAAAAAACGCAATATGTAGGCTACACGAGAACGGAGACGTCGAGTAACCAAAACAAATGCGTTAAACAAATTCGTACACGTTATTTATCAATTTAACTCTAGAATTAAAGGATATACAACGAGAAACAACGTTTGACAACCTTTAAACAGTTTTAATAACTATCTCAAAAATTATCGCTCTGATGCAAACAACTGATGAGTAATCTACTTAAATATGATGAACAAAACGACTTACGTATTTTAAACATGCTAACCTTTAGCCCGGTAAGCAAATTAAAAAAAAAACGCAATATGTAGGCTACACGAGAACGGAGACGTCGAGTAACCAAAACAAATGCGTTAAACAAATTCGTACACGTTATTTATCAATTTAACTCTAGAATTAAAGGATATACAACGAGAAACAACGTTTGACAACCTTTAAACAGTTTTAATAACTATCTCAAAAATTATCGCTCTGATGCAAACAACTGATGAGTTATCTACTTAAATTTGATGAACAAAACGACTTACGTATTTTAAACATGTTAACCTTTAGCCCGGTAAGCAAATTAAAAAAAAAAAAACGCAATATGTAGGCTACACGAGAACGGAGACGTCGAGTAACCAAAACAAATGCGTTAAACAAATTCGTACACGTTATTTATCAATTTAACTCTAGAATTAAAGGATATACAACGAGAAACAACGTTTGACAACCTTTAAACAGTTTTAATAACTATCTCAAAAATTATCGCTCTGATGCAAACAACTGATGAGTTATCTACTTAAATATGATGAACAAAACGACTTACGTATTTTAAACATGCTAACCTTTAGCCCGGTAAGCAAATTAAAAAAAAACGCAATATGTAGGCTACACGAGAACGGAGACGTCGAGTAACCAAAACAAATGCGTTAAACAAATTCGTACACGTTATTTATCAATTTAACTCTAGAATTAAAGGATATACAACGAGAAACAACGTTTGACAACCTTTAAACAGTTTTAATAACTATCTCAAAAATTGTCGCTCTGATGCAAACAACTGATGAGTTATCTACTTAAATTTGATGAACAAAACGACTTACGTATTTTAAACATGCTAACCTTTAGCCCGGTAAGCAAATTTAAAAAAAAACGCAATATGTAGGCTACACGAGAACGGAGACGTCGAGTAACCAAAACAAATGCGTTAAACAAATTCGTACACGTTATTTATCAATTTAACTCTAGAATTAAAGGATATACAACGAGAAATAACGTTTGACAACCTTTAAACAGTTTTAATAACTATCTCAAAAATTATCGCTCTGATGCAAACAACTGATGAGTTATCTACTTAAATTTGATGAACAAAACGACTTACGTATTTTAAACATGCTAACCTTTATCCCGGTAAGCAAATTAAAAAAAAAACGCAATATGTAGGCTACACGAGAACGGAGACGTCGAGTAACCAAAAAAAAATGCGTTAAACAAATTCGTAGACGTTATTTATCAATCTAACTCTAGAATTAGAGGATATACAACGAGAAACAACGTTTGACAACCTTTAAACAGTTTTAATAACTATCTCAAAAATTATCGCTCTGATGCAAACAACTGATGAGTTATCTACTTAAATATGATGAACAAAACGACTTACGTATTTTAAACATGCTAACCTTTAGCCCGGTAAGCAAATTAAAAAAAAACGCAATATGTGGGCTACACGAGAACGGAGACGTCGAGTAACCAAAACAAATGCGTTAAACAAATTCGTACACGTTATTTATCAATTTAACTCTAGAATTAAAGGATATACAACGAGAAACAACGTTTGACAACCTTTAAACAGTTTTAATAACTATCTCAAAAATTATCGCTCTGATGCAAACAACTGATGAGTTATCTACTTAAATATGATGAACAAAACGACTTACGTATTTTAAACATGCTAACCTTTAGCCCGGTAAGCAAATTAAAAAAAAAACGCAATATGTAGGCTACACGAGAACGGAGACGTCGAGTAACCAAAACAAATGCGTTAAACAAATTCGTACACGTTATTTATCAATTTAACTCTAGAATTAAAGGATATACAACGAGAAACAACGTTTGACAACCTTTAAACAGTTTTAATAACTATCTCAAAAATTATCGCTATGATGCAAACAACTGATGAGTTATCTACTTAAATATGATGAACAAAACGACTTACGTATTTTAAACATGCTAACCTTTAGCCCGGTAAGCAAATTAAAAAAAAAAACGCAATATGTAGGCTACACGAGAACGGAGACGTCGAGTAACCAAAACAAATGCGTTAAACAAATTCGTACACGTTATTTATCAATTTAACTCTAGAATTAAAGGATATACAACGAGAAACAACGTTTGACAATCTTTAAACAGTTTTAATAACTATCTCAAAAATTATCGCTCTGATGCAAACAACTGATGAGTTATCTACTTAAATTTGATGAACAAAACGACTTACGTATTTTAAACATGCTAACCTTTAGCCCGGTAAGCAAATTAAAAAAAAAACGCAATATGTAGGCTACACGAGAACGGAGACGTCGAGTAACCAAAACAAATGCGTTAAACAAATTCGTACACGTTATTTATCAATTTAACTCTAGAATTAAAGGATATACAACGAGAAACAACGTTTGACAACCTTTAAACAGTTTTAATAACTATCTCAAAAATTATCGCTCTGATGCAAACAACTGATGAGTTATCTACTTAAATTTGATGAACAAAACGACTTACGTATTTTAAACATGCTAACCTTTAGCCCGGTAAGCAAATTAAAAAAAAAAACGCAATATGTAGGCTACACGAGAACGGAGACGTCGAGTAACCAAAACAAATGCGTTAAACAAATTCGTAAACGTTAATTTATCAACTTAACTCTAGAATTAAAGGATATACAACGAGAAACAACCTTTGACAACCTTTAAACAGTTTTAATAACTATCTCAAAAATTATCGCTCTGATGCAAACAACTGATGAGTTATCTACTTAAATATGATGAACAAAACGACTTACGTATTTTAAACATGCTAACCTTTAGCCCGGTAAGCAAATTAAAAAAAAAACGCAATATGTAGGCTACACGAGAGCGGAGACGTCGAGTAACCAAAACAAATGCGTTAAACAAATTCGTACACGTTATTTATCAATTTAACTCTAGAATTAAAGGATATACAACGAGAAACAACGTTTGACAACCTTTAAACAGTTTTAATAACTATCTCAAAAATTATCGCTCTGATGCAAACAACTGATGAGTTATCTACTTAAATATGATGAACAAAACGACTTACGTATTTTAAACATGCTAACCTTTAGCCCGGTAAGCAAATTAAAAAAAAAACGCAATATGTAGGCTACACGAGAACGGAGACGTCGAGTAACCAAAACAAATGCGTTAAACAAATTCGTACACGTTATTTATCAATTTAACTCTAGAATTAAAGGATATACAACGAGAAACAACGTTTGACAACCTTTAAACAGTTTTAATAACTATCTCAAAAATTATCGCTCTGATGCAAACAACTGATGAGTTATCTACTTAAATATGATGAACAAAACGACTTACGTATTTTAAACATGCTAACCTTTAGCCCGGTAAGCAAATTAAAAAAAAAAACGCAATATGTAGGCTACACGAGAACGGAGACGTCGAGTAACCAAAACAAATGCGTTAAACAAATTCGTACACGTTATTTATCAATTTAACTCTAGAATTAAAGGATATACAACGAGAAACAACGTTTGACAACCTTTAAACAGTTTTAATAACTATCTCAAAAATTATCGCTCTGATGCAAACAACTGATGAGTTATCTACTTAAATTTGATGAACAAAACGACTTACGTATTTTAAACATGCTAACCTTTAGCCCGGTAAGCAAATTAAAAAAAAAAAACGCAATATGTAGGCTACACGAGAACGGAGACGTCGAGTAACCAAAACAAATGCGTTAAACAAATTCGTACACGTTATTTATCAATTTAACTCTAGAATTAAAGGATATACAACGAGAAACAACGTTTGACAACCTTTAAACCGTTTTAATAACTATCTCAAAAATTATCGCTCTGATGCAAACAACTGATGAGTTATCTACTTAAATTTGATGAACAAAACGACTTACGTATTTTAAACATGCTAACCTTTAGCCCGGTAAGCAAATTAAAAAAAAAAACGCAATATGTAGGCTACACGAGAACGGAGACGTCGAGTAACCAAAACAAATGCGTTAAACAAATTCGTACACGTTATTTATCAACTTAACTCTAGAATTAAAGGATATACAACGAGAAACAACGTTTGACAACCTTTAAACAGTTTTAATAACTATCTCAAAAATTATCGCTCTGATGCAAACAACTGATGAGTTATCTACTTAAATATGATGAACAAAACGACTTACGTATTTTAAACATGCTAACCTTTAGCCCGGTAAGCAAATTAAAAAAAAAACGCAATATGTAGGCTACACGAGAACGGAGACGTCGAGTAACCAAAACAAATGCGTTAAACAAATTCGTACACGTTATTTATCAATTTAACTCTAGATTTAAAGGATATACAACGAGAAACAACGTTTGACAACCTTTAAACAGTTTTAATAACTATCTCAAAAATTATCGCTCTGATGCAAACAACTGATGAGTTATCTACTTAAATTTGATGAACAAAACGACTTAGGTATTTTAAACATGCTAACCTGTAGCCCGGTAAGCAAATTTAAAAAAAAACGCAATATGTAGGCTACACGAGAACGGAGACGTCGAGTAACCAAAACAAATGCGTTAAACAAATTCGTACACGTTATTTATCAACTTAACTCTAGAATTAAAGGATATACAACGAGAAACAACGTTTGACAACCTTTAAACAGTTTTAATAACTATCTCAAAAATTATCGCTCTGATGCAAACAACTGATGAGTTATCTACTTAAATTTGATGAACAAAACGACTTACGTATTTTAAACATGCTAACCTTTAGCCCGGTAAGCAAATTAAAAAAAAAACGCAATATGTAGGCTACACGAGAACGGAGACGTCGAGTAACCAAAACAAATGCGTTAAACAAATTCGTACACGTTATTTATCAATTTGACTCTAGAATTAAAGGATATACAACGAGAAACAACGTTTGACAACCTTTAAACAGTTTTAATAACTATCTCAAAAATTATCGCTCTGATGCAAACAACTGATGAGTTATCTACTTATATGATGAACAAAACGACTTACGTATTCTAAACATGCTAACCTTTAGCCCGGTAAGCAAATTAAAAAAAAAACGCAATATGTAGGCTACACGAGAACGGAGACGTCGAGTAACCAAAACAAATGCGTTAAACAAATTCGTACACGTTATTTATCAATTTAACTCTAGAATTAAAGGATATACAACGAGAAACAACGTTTGACAACCTTTAAACTGTTTTAATAACTATCTCAAAAATTGTCGCTCTGATGCAAACAACTGCTGAGTTATCTACTCAAATTTGTTGAACAAAACGACTTACGTATTTTAAACATGCTAACCTTTAGCCCGGTAAGCAAATTAAAAAAAAAACGCAATATGTAGGCTACACGAGAACGGAGACGTCGAGTAACCAAAACAAATGCGTTAAACAAATTCGTACACGTTATTTATCAATTTAACTCTAGAATTAAAGGATATACAACGAGAAACAACGTTTGACAACCTTTAAACAATTTTAATAACTATCTCAAAAATTGTCGCTCTGATGCAAACAACTGCTGAGTTATCTACTCAAATTTGTTGAACAAAACGACTTACGTATTTTAAACATGCTAACCTTTAGCCCGGTAAGCAAATTAAAAAAAAAACGCAATATGTAGGCTACACGAGAACGGAGACGTCGAGTAACCAAAACAAATGCGTTAAACAAATTCGTACACGTTATTTATCAATTTAACTCTAGAATTAAAGGAAATACAACGAGAAACAACGTTTGACAACCTTTAAACAGTTTTAATAACTATCTCAAAAATTATCGCTCTGATGCAAACAACTGATGAGTTATCTACTTAAATTTGATGAACAAAACGACTTACGTATTTTAAGCATGCTAACCTTTAGCCCGGTAAGCAAATTAAAAAAAAAACGCAATATGTAGGCTACACGAGAACGGAGACGTCGAGTAACCAAAACAAATGCGTTAAACAAATTCGTACACGTTATTTATCAATTTAACTCTAGAATTAAAGGATATACAACGAGAAACAACGTTTGACAACCTTTAAACAGTTTTAATAACTATCTCAAAAATTATCGCTCTGATGCAAACAACTGATGAGTTATCTACTTAAATATGATGAACAAAACGACTTACGTATTTTAAACATGCTAACCTTTAGCCCGGTAAGCAAATTAAAAAAAAAACGCAATATGTAGGCTACACGAGAACGGAGACGTCGAGTAACCAAAACAAATGCGTTAAACAAATTCGTACACGTTATTTATCAATCTAACTCTAGAATTAAAGGATATACAACGAGAAACAACGTTTGACAACCTTTAAACAGTTTTAATAACTATCTCTAAAATTGTCGCTCTGATGCAAACAACTGATGAGTTATCTACTTAAATTTGTTGAACAAAACGACTTACGTATTTTAAGCATGCTAACCTTTAGCCCGGTAAGCAAATTAAAAAAAAACGCAATATGTAGGCTACACGAGAACGGAGACGTCGAGTAACCAAAACAAATGCGTTAAACAAATTCGTACACGTTATTTATCAATTTAACTCTAGAATTAAAGGATATACAACGAGAAACAACGTTTGACAACCTTTAAACAGTTTTAATAACTATCTCAAAAATTGTCGCTCTGATGCAAACAACTGCTGAGTTATCTACTCAAATTTGTTGAACAAAACGACTTACGTATTTTAAACATGCTAACCTTTAGCCCGGTAAGCAAATTAAAAAAAAAATGCAATATGTAGGCTACACGAGAACGGAGACGTCGAGTAACCAAAACAAATACGTTAAACAAATTCGTACACGTTATTTATCAATTTAACTCTAGAATTAAAGGATATACAACGAGAAACAACGTTTGACAACCTTTAAACAGTTTTAATAACTATCTCAAAAATTGTCGCTCTGATGCAAACAACTGATGAGTTATCTACTTAAATTTGTTGAACAAAACGACTTACGTATTTTAAACATGCTAACCTTTAGCCCGGTAAGCAAATTTAAAAAAAAACGCAATATGTAGGCTACACGAGAACGGAGACGTCGAGTAACCAAAACAAATGCGTTAAACAAATTCGTATACGTTATTTATCAATTTAACTCTAGAATTAAAGGATATACAACGAGAAACAATGTTTGACAACATTTAAACAGTTTTAATAACTATCTCAAAAATTATCGCTCTGATGCAAACAACTGATGAGTTATCTACTTAAATATGATGAACAAAACGACTTACGTATTTTAAACATGCTAACCTTTAGCCCGGTAAGCAAATTAAAAAAAAAACGCAATATGTGGGCTACACGAGAACGGAGACGTCGAGTAACCAAAACAAATGCGTTAAACAAATTCGTACACGTTATTTATCAATTTAACTCTAGAATTAAAGGATATACAACGAGAAACAACGTTTGACAACCTTTAAACAGTTTTAATAACTATCTCAAAAATTATCGCTCTGATGCAAACAACTGATGAGTTATCTACTTAAATATGATGAACAAAACGACTTACGTATTTTAAGCATGCTAACCTTTAGCCCGGTAAGCAAATTAAAAAAAAAACGCAATATGTAGGCTACACGAGAACGGAGACGTCGAGTAACCAAAACAAATACGTTAAACAAATTCGTACACGTTATTTATCAATTTAACTCTAGAATTAAAGGATATACAACGAGAAACAACGTTTGACAACCTTTAAACAGTTTTAATAACTATCTCAAAAATTATCGCTCTGATGCAAACAACTGATGAGTTATCTACTTAAATATGATGAACAAAACCACTTACGTATTTTAAACATGCTAACCTTTAGCCCGGTAAGCAAATTAAAAAAAAAACGCAATATGTAGGCTACACGAGAACGGAGACGTCGAGTAACCAAAACAAATGCGTTAAACAAATTCGTACACGTTATTTATCAATTTAACTCTAGAATTAAAGGATATACAACGAGAAACAACGTTTGACAACCTTTAAACAGTTTTAATAACTATCTCAAAAATTATCGCTCTGATGCAAACAACTGATGAGTTATCTACTTAAATATGATGAACAAAACGACTTACGTATTTTAAACATGCTAACCTTTAGCCCGGTAAGCAAATTAAAAAAAAAACGCAATATGTAGGCTACACGAGAACGGAGACGTCGAGTAACCAAAACAAATGCTTTAAACAAATTCGTACACGTTATTTATCAATTTAACTCTAGAATTAAAGGATATACAACGAGAAACAACGTTTGACAACCTTTAAACAGTTTTAATAACTATCTCAAAAATTATCGCTCTGATGCAAACAACTGATGAGTTATCTACTTAAATATGATGAACAAAACGACTTACGTATTTTAAACATGCTAACCTTTAGCACGGTAAGCAAATTAAAAAAAAAAAACGCAATATGTAGGCTACACGAGAACGGAGACGTCGAGTAACCAAAACAAATGCGTTAAACAAATTCGTACACGTTATTTATCAATTTAACTCTAGAATTAAAGGATATACAACGAGAAACAACGTTTGACAACCTTTAAACAGTTTTAATAACTATCTCAAAAATTATCGCTCTGATTCAAAGAACTGATGAGTTATCTACTTAAATTTGATGAACAAAACGACTTACGTATTTTAAGCATGCTAACCTTTAGCCCGGTAAGCAAATTAAAAAAAAAAAACGCAATATGTAGGCTACACGAGAACGGAGACGTCGAGTAACCAAAACAAATGCGTTAAACAAATTCGTACACGTTATTTATCAATTTAACTCTAGAATTAAAGGATATACAACGAGAAACAACGTTTGACAACCTTTAAACAGTTTTAATAACTATCTCAAAAATTGTCGCTCTGATGCAAACAACTGATGAGTTATCTACTCAAATTTGTTGAACAAAACGACTTACGTATTTTAAGCATGCTAACCTTTAGCCCGGTAAGCAAATTAAAAAAAAAAACGCAATATGTAGGCTACACGAGAACGGAGACGTCGAGTAACCAAAACAAATGCGTTAAACAAATTCGTACACGTTATTTATCAATTTAACTCTAGAATTAAAGGATATACAACGAGAAACAACGTTTGACAACCTTTAAACAGTTTTAATAACTATCTCAAAAATTATCGCTCTGATGCAAACAACTGATGAGTTATCTACTTAAATTTGATGAACAAAATGACTTACGTATTTTAAACATGCTAACCTTTAGCCCGGTAAGCAAATTAAAAAAAAAACGCAATATGTAGGCTACACGAGAACGGAGACGTCGAGTAACCAAAACAAATGCTTTAAACAAATTCGTACACGTTATTTATCAATTTAACTCTAGAATTAAAGGATATACAACGAAAAACAACGTTTGACAACCTTTAAACAGTTTTAATAACTATCTCAAAAATTATCGCTCTGATGCAAACAACTGATGAGTTATCTACTTAAATATGATGAACAAAACGACTTACGTATTTTAAACATGCTAACCTTTAGCCCGGTAAGCAAATTAAAAAACAAAAACGCAATATGTAGGCTACACGAGAACGGAGACGTCGAGTAACCAAAACAAATGCGTTAAACAAATTCGTACACGTTATTTATCAATTTAACTCTAGAACTAAAGGATATACAACGAGAAACAACGTTTGACAACCTTTAAACAGTTTTAATAACTATCTCAAAAATTATCGCTCTGATTCAAACAACTGATGAGTTATCTACTTAAATTTGATGAACAAAACGACTTACGTATTTTAAGCATGCTAACCTTTAGCCCGGTAAGCAAATTAAAAAAAAAAAACGCAATATGTAGGCTACACGAGAACGGAGACGTCGAGTAACCAAAACAAATGCGTTAAACAAATTCGTACACGTTATTTATCAATTTAACTCTAGAATTAAAGGATATACAACGAGAAACAACGTTTGACAACCTTTAAACAGTTTTAATAACTATCTCAAAAATTATCGCTCTGATGCAAACAACTGATGAGTTATCTACTTAAATTTGATGAACAAAACGACTTACGTATTTTAAACATGCTAACCTTTAGCCCGGTAAGCAAATTAAAAAAAAAACGCAATATGTAGGCTACACGAGAACGGAGACGTCGAGTAACCAAAACAAATGCGTTAAACAAATTCGTACACGTTATTTATCAATTTAACTCTAGAATTAAAGGATATGCAACGAGAAACAACGTTTGACAACCTTTAAACAGTTTTAATAACTATCTCAAAAATTATCGCTCTGATGCAAACAACTGATGAGTTATCTACTTAAATATGATGAACAAAACGACTTACGTATTTTAAACATGCTAACCTTTAGCCCGGTAAGCAAATTAAAAAAAACGCAATATGTAGGCTACACGAGAACGGAGACGTCGAGTAACCAAAACAAATGCGATAAACAAATTCGTACACGTTATTTATCAATTTAACTCTAGAATTAAAGGATATACAACGAGAAACAACGTTTGACAACCTTTAAACAGTTTTAATAACTATCTCAAAAATTATCGCTCTGATGCAAACAACTGATGAGTTATCTACTTAAATTTGTTGAACAAAAGGACTTCCGTATTTTAAACATGCTAACCTTTAGCCCGGTAAGCAAATTAAAAAAAAAAACGCAATATGTAGGCTACACGAGAACGGAGACGTCGAGTAACCAAAACAAATGCGTTAAACAAATTCGTACACGTTATTTATCAATTTAACTCTAGAATTAAAGGATATACAACGAGAAACAACGTTTGACAACCTTTAAACAGTTTTAATAACTATCTCAAAAATTATCGCTCTGATGCAAATAACTGATGAGTTATCTACTTAAATTTGATGAACAAAACGACTTACGTATTTTAAGCATGCTAACCTTTAGCCCGGTAAGCAAATTAAAAAAAACGCAATATGTAGGCTACACGAGAACGGAGACGTCGAGTAACCAAAACAAATGCGTTAAACAAATTCGTACACGTTATTTATCAATTTAACTCTAGAATTAAAGGATATACAACGAGAAACAACGTTTGACAACCTTTAAACAGTTTTAATAACTATCTCAAAAATTATCGCTCTGATGCAAACAACTGATGAGTTATCTACTTAAATATGATGAACAAAACGACTTACGTATTTTAAACATGCTAACCTTTAGCCCGGTAAGCAAATTAAAAAAAAAACGCAATATGTAGGCTACACGAGAACGGAGACGTCGAGTAACCAAAACAAATGCGTTAAACAAATTCGTACACGTTATTTATCAATTTAACTCTAGAATTAAAGGATATACAACGAGGAACAACGTTTGACAACCTTTAAACAGTTTTAATAACTATCTCAAAAATTGTCGCTCTGATGCAAACAACTGATGAGTTATCTACTTAAATTTGTTGAACAAAACGACTTACGTATTTTAAACATGCTAACGTTTAGCCCGGTAAGCAAATTAAAAAAAAAACGCAATATGTAGGCTACACGAGAACGGAGACGTCGAGTAACCAAAACAAATGCGTTAAACAAATTCGTACACGTTATTTATCAATTTAACTCTAGAATTAAAGGATATACAACGAGAAACAACGTTTGACAACCTTTAAACAGTTTTAATAACTATCTCAAAAATTATCGCTCTGGTGCAAACAACTGATGAGTTATCTACTTAAATTTGATGAACAAAACGACTTACGTATTTTAAGCATGCTAACCTTTAGCCCGGTAAGCAAATTAAAAAAAAAACGCAACATGTAGGCTACACGAGAACGGAGACGTCGAGAAACCAAAACAAATGCGTTAAACAAATTCGTACACGTTATTTATCGATTAAACTCTGAAATTAAAGGATATACAACGAGAAACAACGTTTGACAACCTTTAAACAGTTTTAATAACTATCTCAAAAATTATCGCTCTGATGCAAACAACTGATGAGTTATCTACTTAAATTTGTTGAACAAAACGACTTACGTATTTTAAACATGCTAACCTTTAGCCCGGTAAGCAAATTAAAAAAAAAACGCAATATGTAGGCTACACGAGAACGGAGACGTCGAGTAACCAAAACAAATGCGTTAAACAAACTCCTACACGTTATTTATCAATTTAACTCTAGAATTAAAGGATATACAACGAGAAACAACGTTTGACAACCTTTAAACAGTTTTAATAACTATCTCCAAAATTGTCGCTCTGATGCAAACAACTGATGAGTTATCTACTTAAATTTGATGAACAAAACGACTTACGTATTTTAAACATGCTAACCTTTAGCCCGGTAAGCAAATTAAAAAAAAAAACGCAATATGTAGGCTACACGAGAACGGAGACGTCGAGTAACCAAAACAAATGCGTTAAACAAATTCGTAAACGTTTTTTATCAATTTAACTCTAGAATTAAAGGATATACAACGAGAAACAACGTTTGACAACCTTTAAACAGTTTTAATAACTATCTCAAAAATTATCGCTCTGATGCAAACAACTGATGAGTTATCTACTTAAATATGATGAACAAAACGACTTACGTATTTTAAACATGCTAACCTTTAGCCGGTAAGCAAATTAAAAAAAAAACGCAATATGTGGGCTACACGAGAACGGAGACGTCGAGTAACCAAAACAAATGCGTTAAACAAATTCGTACACGTTATTTATCAATTTAACTCTAGAATTAAAGGATATACAACGAGAAACAACGTTTGACAACCTTTAAACAGTTTTAATAACTATCTCAAAAATTATCGCTCTGATGCAAACAACTGATGAGTTATCTACTTAAATATGATGAGCAAAACGACTTACGTATTTTAAACATGCTAACCTTTAGCCCGGTAAGCAAATTAAAAAAAAAAAACGCAATATGTGGGCTACACGAGAACGGAGACGTCGAGTAACCAAAACAAATGCGTTAAACAAATTCGTACACGTTATTTATCAATTTAACTCTAGAATTAAAGGATATACAACGAGAAACAACGTTTGACAACCTTTAAACAGTTTTAATAACTATCTCAAAAATTATCGCTCTGATGCAAACAACTGATGAGTTATCTACTTAAATATGATGAACAAAACGACTTACGTATTTTAAGCATGCTAACCTTTAGCCCGGTAAGCAAATTAAAAAAAAAACGCAATATGTAGGCTACACGAGAACGGAGACGTCGAGTAACCAAAACAAATGCGTTAAACAAATTCGTACACGTTATTTATCAATTTAACTCTAGAATTAAAGGATATACAACGAGAAACAACGTTTGACAACCTTCAAACAGTTTTAATAACTATCTCAAAAATTGTCGCTCTGATGCAAACAACTGCTGAGTTATCTACTCAAATTTGTTGAACAAAACGACTTACGTATTTTAAACATGCTAACCTTTAGCCCGGTAAGCAAATTAAAAAAAAAACGCAATATGTAGGCTACACGAGAACGGAGACGTCGAGTAACCAAAACAAATGCGTTAAACAAATTCGTACACGTTATTTATCAATTTAACTCTAGAATTAAAGGATATACAACGAGAAACAACGTTTGACAACCTTTAAACAGTTTTAATAACTATCTCAAAAATTATCGCTCTGATGCAAACAACTGATGAGTTATCTACTTAAATATGATGAACAAAACGACTTACGTATTTTAAACATGCTAACCTTTAGCCCGGTAAGCAAATTAAAAAAAAACGCAATATGTAGGCTACACGAGAACGGAGACGTCGAGTAACCAAAACAAATGCGTTAAACAAATTCGTACACGTTATTTATCAATTTAACTCTAGAATTAAAGGATATACAACGAGAAACAACGTTTGACAACCTTTAAACAGTTTTAATAACTATCTCAAAAATTATCGCTGTGATGCAAACAACTGATGAGTTATCTACTTAAATATGATGAACAAAACGACTTACGTATTTTAAACATGCTAACCTTTAGCCCGGTAAGCAAATTAAAAAAAAAAACGCAATATGTGGGCTACACGAGAACGGAGACGTCGAGTAACCAAAACAAATGCGTTAAACAAATTCGTACACGTTATTTATCAATTTAACTCTAGAATTAAAGGATATACAACGAGAAACAACGTTTGACAACCTTTAAACAGTTTTAATAACTATCTCAAAAATTATCGCTCTGATGCAAACAACTGATGAGTTATCTACTTAAATATGATGAACAAAACGACTTACGTATTTTAAGCATGCTAACCTTTAGCCCGGTAAGCAAATTAAAAAAAAAACGCAATATGTAGGCTACACGAGAACGGAGACGTCGAGTAACCAAAACAAATGCGTTAAACAAATTCGTACACGTTATTTATCAATTTAACTCTAGAATTAAAGGATATACAACGAGAAACAACGTTTGACAACCTTTAAACAGTTTTAATAACTATCTCAAAAATTGTCGCTCTGATGCAAACAACTGCTGAGTTATCTACTCAAATTTGTTGAACAAAACGACTTACGTATTTTAAACATGCTAACCTTTAGCCCGGTAAGCAAATTAAAAAAAAAACGCAATATGTAGGCTACACGAGAACGGAGACGTCGAGTAACCAAAACAAATGCGTTAAACAAATTCGTACACGTTATTTATCAATTTAACTCTAGAATTAAAGGATATACAACGAGAAACAACGTTTGACAACCTTTAAACAGTTTTAATAACTATCTCAAAAATTATCGCTCTGATGCAAACAACTGATGAGTTATCTACTTAAATATGATGAACAAAACGACTTACGTATTTTAAACATGCTAACCTTTAGCCCGGTAAGCAAATTAAAAAAAAAACGCAATATGTAGGCTACACGAGAACGGAGACGTCGAGTAACCAAAACAAATGCGTTAAACAAATTCGTACACGTTATTTATCAATTTAACTCTAGAATTAAAGGATATACAACGAGAAACAACGTTTGACAACCTTTAAACAGTTTTAATAACTATCTCAAAAATTATCGCTCTGATGCAAACAACTGATGAGTTATCTACTTAAATTTGATGAACAAAACGACTTACGTATTTTAAACATGCTAACCTTTAGCCCGGTAAGCAAATTAAAAAAAAAACGCAATATGTAGGCTACACGAGAACGGAGACGTCGAGTAACCAAAACAAATGCGTTAAACAAATTCGTACACGTTATTTATCAATTTAACTCTAGAATTAAAGGATATACAACGAGAAACAACGTTTGACAACCTTTAAACAGTTTTAATAACTATCTCAAAAATTATCGCTCTGATGCAAACAGCTGATGAGTTATCTACTTAAATTTGATGAACAAAACGACTTACGTATTTTAAACATGCTAACCTTTAGCCCGGTAAGCAAATTAAAAAAAAAACGCAATATGTAGGCTACACGAGAACGGAAACGTCGAGTAACCAAAACAAATGCGTTAAACAAATTCGTACACGTTATATATCAATTTAACTCTAGAATTAAAGGATATACAACGAGAAACAACGTTTGACAACCTTTAAACAGTTTTAATAACTATCTCAAAAATTATCGCTCTGATGCAAACAACTGATGAGTTATCTACTTAAATTTGATGAACAAAACGACTTACGTATTTTAAACATGCTAACCTTTAGCCCGGTAAGCAAATTAAAAAAAAAACGCAATATGTAGGCTACACGAGAACGGAGACGTCGAGTAACCAAAACAAATGCGTTAAACAAATTCGTACACGTTATTTATCAATTTAACTCTAGAATTAAAGGATATACAACGAGAAACAACGTTTGACAACCTTTAAACAGTTTTAATAACTATCTCAAAAATTGTCGCTCTGATGCAAACAACTGATGAGTTATCTACTTAAGTTTGATGAACAAAACGACTTACGTATTTTAAACATGCTAACCTTTAGCCCGGTAAGCAAATTAAAAAAAAAACGCAATATGTAGGCTACACGAGAACAGAGACGTCGAGTAACCAAAACAAATGCGTTAAACAAATTCGTACACGTTATTTATCAATTTAACTCTAGAATTAAAGGATATACAACGAGAAACAACGTTTGACAACCTTTAAACAGTTTTAATAACTATCTCAACAATTGTCGCTCTGATGCAAACAACTGATGAGTTATCTACTTAAATTTGATGAACAAAACGACTTACGTATTTTAAACATGCTAACCTTTAGCCCGGTAAGCAAATTAAAAAAAAAAACGCAATATGTAGGCTACACGAGAACGGAGACGTCGAGTAACCAAAACAAATGCGTTAAACAAATTCGTACACGTTATTTATCAATTTAACTCTAGAATTAAAGGATATACAACGAGAAACAACGTTTGACAACCTTTAAACAGTTTTAATAACTATCTAAAAATTGTCGCTCTGATGCAAACAACTGATGAGTTATCTACTTAAATTTGATGAACAAAACGACTTACGTATTTTAAACATGCTAACCTTTAGCCCGGTAAGCAAATTAAAAAAAAACGCAATATGTAGGCTACACGAGAACGGAGACGTCGAATAACCAAAACAAATGCGTTAAACAAATTCGTACACGTTATTTATCAATTTAACTCTAGAATTAAAGGATATACAACGAGAAACAACGTTTGACAACCTTTAAACAGTTTTAATTACTATCTCAAAAATTATCGCTCTGATGCAAACAACTGATGAGTTATCTACTTAAATATGATGAACAAAACGACTTACGTATTTTAAACATGCTAACCTTTAGCCCGGTAAGCAAATTAAAAAAAAAAAACGCAATATGTAGGCTACACGAGAACGGAGACGTCGAGTAACCAAAACAAATGCGTTAAACAAATTCGTACACGTTATTTATCAATTTAACTCTAGAATTAAAGGATATACAACGAGAAACAACGTTTGACAACCTTTAAACAGTTTTAATAACTATCTCAAAAATTATCGCTCTGATGCAAACAACTGATGAGTTATCTACTTAAATTTGATGAACAAAACGACTTACGTATTTTAAACATGCTAACCTTTAGCCCGGTAAGCAAATTAAAAAAAAAACGCAATATGTAGGCTACACGAGAACGGAGACGTCGAGTAATCAAAACAAATGCGTTAAACAAATTCGTACACGTTATTTATCAATTTAACTCTAGAATTAAAGGATATACAACGAGAAACAACGTTTGACAACCTTTAAACAGTTTTAATAACTATCTCAAAAATTATCGCTCTGATGCAAACAACTGATGAGTTATCTACTTAAATATGATGAACAAAACGACTTACGTATTTTAAACATGCTAACCTTTAGCCCGGTAAGCAAATTAAAAAAAAAACGCAATATGTAGGCTACACGAGAACGGAGACGTCAAGTAACCAAAACAAATGCGTTAAACAAAGTCGTACACGTTATTTATCAATTTAACTCTAGAATTAAAGGATATACAACGAGAAACAACGTTTGACAACCTTTAAACAGTTTTAATAACTATCTCAAAAATTATCGCTCTGATGCAAACAACTGATGAGTTATCTACTTAAATTTGTTGAACAAAACGACTTACGTATTTTAAGCATGCTAACCTTTAGCCCGGTAAGCAAATTAAAAAAAAAACGCAATATGTAGGCTACACGAGAACGGAGACGTCGAGTAACCAAAACAAATGCGTTAAACAAATTCGTACACGTTATTTATCAATTTAACTCTAGAATTAAAGGATATACAACGAGAAACAACGTTTGACAACCTTTAAACAGTTTTAATAACTATCTCAAAAATTATCGCTCTGATGCAAACAACTGATGAGTTATCTACTTAAATATGATGAACAAAACGACTTACGTATTTTAAACATGCTAACCTTTAGCCCGGTAAGCAAATTAAAAAAAAACGCAATATGTAGGCTACACGAGAACGGAGACGTCGAGTAACCAAAACAAATGCGTTAAACAAATTCGTACACGTTATTTATCAATTTAACTCTAGAATTAAAGGATATACAACGAGAAACAACGTTTGACAACCTTTAAACAGTTTTAATAACTATCTCAAAAATTATCGCTCTGATGCAAACAACTGATGAGTTATCTACTTAAATTTGATGAACAAAACGACTTACGTATTTTAAACATGCTAACCTTTAGCCCGGTAAGCAAATTAAAAAAAAACGCAATATGTAGGCTACACGAGAACGGAGACGTCGAGTAACCAAAACAAATGCGTTAAACAAATTCGTACACGCTATTTATCAATTTAACTCTAGAATTAAAGGATATACAACGGGAAACAACGTTTGACAACCTTTAAACAGTTTTAATAACTATCTCAAAAATTATCGCTCTGATGCAAACAACTGATGAGTTATCTACTTAAATTTGTTGAACAAAACGACTTACGTATTTTAAACATGCTAACCTTTAGCCCGGTAAGCAAATTAAAAAAAAAACGCAATATGTAGGCTACACGAGAACGGAGACGTCGAGTAACCAAAACAAATGCGTTAAACAAATTCGTACACGTTATTTATCAATTTAACTCTAGAATTAAAGGATATACAACGAGAAACAACGTTTGACAACCTTTAAACAGTTTTAATAACTATCTCAAAAATTATCGCTCTGATGCAAACAACTGATGAGTTATCTACTTAAATTTGATGAACAAAACGACTTACGTATTTTAAACATGCTAACCTTTAGCCCGGTAAGCAAATTAAAAAAAAAACGCAATATGTAGGCTACACGAGAACGGAGACGTCGAGTAACCAAAACAAATGCGTTAAACAAATTCGTACACGTTATTTATCAATTTAACTCTAGAATTAAAGGATATACAACGAGAAACAACGTTTGACAACCTTTAAACAGTTTTAATAACGATCTCAAAAATTATCGCTCTGATGCAAACAACTGATGAGTTATCTACTTAAATATGATGAACAAAACGACTTACGTATTTTAAACATGCTAACCTTTAGCCCGGTAAGCAAATTAAAAAAAAAACGCAATATGTAGGCTACACGAGAACGGAGACGTCGAGTAACCAAAACAAATGCGTTAAACAAATTCGTACACGTTATTTATCAATTTAACTCTAGAATTAAAGGATATACAACGAGAAACAACGTTTGACAACCTTTAAACAGTTTTAATAACTATCTCAAAAATTATCGCTCTGATGCAAACAACTGATGAGTTATCTACTTAAATTTGATGAACAAAACGACTTACGTATTTTAAACATGCTAACCTTTAGCCCGGTAAGCAAATTAAAAAGAAAACGCAATATGTAGGCTACACGAGAACGGAGACGTCGAGTAACCAAAACAAATGCGTTAAACAAATTCGTACACGTTATTTATCAATTTAACTCTAGAATTAAAGGATATACAACGAGAAACAACGTTTGACAACCTTTAAACAGTTTTAATAACTATCTCAAAAATTGTCGCTCTGATGCAAACAACTGATGAGTTATCTACTTAAATTTGATGAACAAAACGACTTACGTATTTTAAACATGCTAACCTTTAGCCCGGTAAGCAAATTAAAAAAAAAAAGGCAATATGTAGGCTACACGAGAACGGAGACGTCGAGTAACCGAAACAAATGCGTTAAACAAATTCGTACACGTTATTTATCAATTTAACTCTAGAATTAAAGGATATACAACGAGAAACAACGTTTGACAACCTTTAAACAGTTTTAATAACTATCTCAAAAATTGTCGCTCTGATGCAAACAACTGATGAGTTATCTACTCACATTTGTTGAACAAAACGACTTACGTATTTTAAACATGCTAACCTTTAGCCCGGTAAGAAAATTAAAAAAAAAAACGCAATATGTAGGCTACACGAGAACGGAGACGTCGAGTAACCAAAACAAATGCGTTAAACAAATTCGTACACGTTATTTATCAATTTAACTCTAGAATTAAAGGATATACAACGAGAAACAACGTTTGACAACCTTTAAACAGTTTTAATAACTATCTCAAAAATTGTCGCTCTGATGCAAACAACTGATGAGTTATCTACTTAAATTTGATGAACAAAACGACTTACGTATTTTAAACATGCTAACCTTTAGCCCGGTAAGCAAATTAAAAAAAAAAAACGCAATATGTAGGCTACACGAGAACGGAGACGTCGAGTAACCAAAACAAATGCGTTAAACAAATTCGTACACGTTATTTATCAATTTAACTCTAGAATTAAAGGATATACAACGAGAAACAAAGTTTGACAACCTTTAAACAGTTTTAATAACTATCTCAAAAATTATCGCTCTGATGCAAACAACTGATGAGTTATCTACTTAAATTTGATGAACAAAACGACTTACGTATTTTAAACATGCTAACCTTTAGCCCGGTAAGCAAATTAAAAAAAAAAACGCAATATGTATGCTACACGAGAACGGAGACGTCGAGTAACCAAAACAAATGCGTTAAACAAATTCGTACACGTTATTTATCAATTTAACTCTAGAATTAAAGGATATACAACGAGAAACAACGTTTGACAACCTTTAAACAGTTTTAATAACTATCTCAAAAATTATCGCTCTGATGCAAACAACTGATGAGTTATCTACTTAAATATGATGAACAAAACGACTTACGTATTTTAAACATGCTAACCTTTAGCCCGGTAAGCAAATTAAAAAAAAAACGTAATATGTAGGCTACACGAGAACGGAGACGTCGAGTAACCAAAACAAATGCGTTAAACAAATTCGTACACGTTATTTATCAATTTAACTCTAGAATTAAAGGATATACAACGAGAAACAACGTTTGACAACCTTTAAACAGTTTTAATAACTATCTCAAAAATTGTCGCTCTGATGCAAACAATTGCTGAGTTATCTACTCAAATTTGTTGAACAAAACGACTTACGTATTTTAAACATGCTAACCTTTAGCCCGGTAAGCAAATTAAAAAAAAAACGCAATATGTAGGCTACACGAGAACGGAGACGTCGAGTAACCAAAACAAATGCGTTAAACAAATTCGTACACGTTATTTATCAATTTAACTCTAGAATTAAAGGATATACAACGAGAAACAACGTTTGACAACCTTTAAACAGTTTTAATAACTATCTCAAAAATTGTCGCTCTGATGCAAACAACTGCTGAGTTATCTACTCAAATTTGTTGAACAAAACGACTTACGTATTTTAAACATGCTAACCTTTAGCCCGGTAAGCAAATTAAAAAAAAAACGCAATATGTAGGCTACACGAGAACGGAGACGTCGAGTAACCAAAACAAATGCGTTAAACAAATTCGTACACGTTATTTATCAATTTAACTCTAGAATTAAAGGATATACAACGAGAAACAACGTTTGACAACCTTTAAACAGTTTTAATAACTATCTCAAAAATTATCGCTCTGATGCAAACAACTGATGAGTTATCTACTTAAATATGATGAACAAAACGACTTACGTATTTTAAGCATGCTAACCTTTAGCCCGGTAAGCAAATTAAAAAAAAAAACGCAATATGTAGGCTACACGAGAACGGAGACGTCGAGTAACCAAAACAAATGCGTTAAACAAATTCGTACACGTTATTTATCAATTTAACTCTAGAATTAAAGGATATACAACGAGAAACAACGTTTGACAACCTTTAAACAGTTTTAATAACTATCTCAAAAATTGTCGCTCTGATGCAAACAACTGCTGAGTTATCTACTCAAATTTGTTGAACAAAACGACTTACGTATTTTAAACATGCTAACCTTTAGCCCGGTAAGCAAATTAAAAAAAAAACGCAATATGTAGGCTACACGAGAACGGAGACGTCGAGTAACCAAAACAAATGCGTTAAACAAATTCGTACACGTTATTTATCAATTTAACTCTAGAATTAAAGGATATACAACGAGAAACAACGTTTGACAACCTTTAAACAGTTTTAATAACTATCTCAAAAATTATCGCTCTGATGCAAACAACTGATGAGTTATCTACTTAAATATGATGAACAAAACGACTTACGTATTTTAAACATGCTAACCTTTAGCCCGGTAAGCAAATTAAAAAAAAAACGCAATATGTAGGCTACACGAGAACGGAGACGTCGAGTAACCAAAACAAATGCGTTAAACAAATTCGTACACGTTATTTATCAATTTAACTCTAGAATTAAAGGATATACAACGAGAAACAACGTTTGACAACCTTTAAACAGTTTTAATAACTATCTCAAAAATTATCGCTCTGATGCAAACAACTGATGAGTTATCTACTTAAATATGATGAACAAAACGACTTACGTATTTTAAACATGCTAACTTTTAGCCCGGTAAGCAAATTAAAAAAAAAAAACGCAATATGTGGGCTACACGAGAACGGAGACGTCGAGTAACCAAAACAAATGCGTTAAACAAATTCGTACACGTTATTTATCAATTTAACTCTAGAATTAAAGGATATACAACGAGAAACAACGTTTGACAACCTTTAAACAGTTTTAATAACTATCTCAAAAATTATCGCTCTGATGCAAACAACTGATGAGTTATCTACTCAAATTTGATGAACAAAACGACTTACGTATTTTAAACATGCTAACCTTTAGCCCGGTAAGCAAATTAAAAAAAAAACGCAATATGTAGGCTACACGAGAACGGAGACGTCGAGTAACCAAAACAAATGCGTTAAACAAATTCGTACACGTTATTTATCAATTTAACTCTAGAATTAAAGGATATACAACGAGAAACAACGTTTGACAACCTTTAAACAGTTTTAATAACTATCTCAAAAATTATCGCTCTGATGCAAACAACTGATGAGTTATCTACTTAAATATGATGAACAAAACGACTTGCGTATTTTAAACATGCTAACCTTTAGCCCGGTAAGCAAATTAAAAAAAAAACGCAATATGTAGGCTACACGAGAACGGAGACGTCGAGTAACCAAAACAAATGCGTTAAACAAATTCGTACACGTTATTTATCAATTTAACTCTAGAGTTAAAGGATATACAACGAGAAACAACGTTTGACAACCTTTAAACAGTTTTAATAACTATCTCAAAAATTATCGCTCTGTTGCAAAAACTGATGAGTTATCTACTCAAATTTGATGAACAAAACGACTTACGTATTTTAAACATGCTAACCTTTAGCCCGGTAAGCAAATTAAAAAAAAAACGCAATATGTAGGCTACACGAGAACGGAGACGTCGAGTAACCAAAACAAATGCGTTAAACAAATTCGTACACGGTATTTATCAATTTAACTCTAGAATTAAAGGATATACAACGAGAAACAACGTTTGACAACCTTTAAACAGTTTTAATAACTATCTCAAAAATTATCGCTCTGATGCAAACAACTGATGAGTTATCTACTTAAATATGATGAACAAAACATCTTACGTATTTTAAACATGCTAACCTTTAGCCCGGTAAGCAAATTAAAAAAAAAAAACGCAATATGTAGGCTACACGAGAACGGAGACGTCGAGTAACCAAAACAAATGCGTTAAACAAATTCGTACACGTTATTTATCAATTTAACTCTAGAATTAAAGGATATACAACGAGAAACAACGTTTGACAACCTTTAAACAGTTTTAATAACTATCTCAAAAATTGTCGCTCTGATGCAAACAACTGATGAGTTATCTACTTAAATTTGATGAACAAAACGACTTACGTATTTTAAACATGCTAACCTTTAGCCCGGTAAGCAAATTTAAAAAAAACACAATATGTAGGCTACACGAGAACGGAGACGTCGAGTAACCAAAACAAATGCGTTAAACAAATTCGTACACGTTATTTATCAATTTAACTGTAGAATTAAAGGATATACAACGAGAAACAACGTTTGACAACCTTTAAACAGTTTTAATAACTATCTCAAAAATTATGGCTCTGATGCAAACAAATGATGAGTTATCTACTTAAATTTGTTGAACAAAACGATTTACGTATTTTAAACATGCTAACCTTTAGCCCGGTAAGCAAATTAAAAAAAAAACGCAATATGTAGGCTACACGAGAACGGAGACGTCGAGTAACCAAAACAAATGCGTTAAACAAATTCGTACACGTTATTTATCAATTTAACTCTAGAATTAAAGGATATACAACGAGAAACAACGTTTGACAACCTTTAAATAGTTTTAATAACTATCTCAAAAATTATCGCTCTGATGCAAACAACTGATGAGTTATCTACTTAAATTTGATGAACAAAACGACTTACGTATTTTAAACATGCTAACCTTTAGCCCGGTAAGCAAATTAAAAAAAAAACGGAATATGTAGGCTACACGAGAACGGAGACGTCGAGTAACCAAAACAAATGCGTTAAACAAATTCGTACACGTTATTTATCAATTTAACTCTAGAATTAAAGGATATACAACGAGAAACAACGTTTGACAACCTTTAAACAGTTTTAATAACTATCTCAAAAATTATCGCTCTGATGCAAACAACTGATAAATTATCTACTTAAATATGATGAACAAAACGACTTACGTATTTTAAACATGCTAACCTTTAGCCCGGTAAGCAAATTAAAAAAAAAACGCAATATGTAGGCTACACGAGAACGGAGACGTCGAGTAACCAAAACAAATGCGTTAAACAAATTCGTACACGTTATTTATCAATTTAACTCTAGAACTAAAGGATATACAACGAGAAACAACGTTTGACAACCTTTAAACAGTTTTAATAACTATCTCAAAAATTATCGCTCTGATGCAAACAACTGATGAGTTATCTACTTAAATTTGATGAACAAAACGACTTACGTATTTTAAACATGCTAACCTTTAGCCCGGTAAGCAAATTAAAAAAAAAACGCAATATGTAGGCTACACGAGAACGGAGACGTCGAGTAACCAAAACAAATGCGTTAAACAAATTCGTACACGTTATTTATCAATTTAACTCTAGAATTAAAGGATATACAACGAGAAACAACGTTTGACAACCTTTAAACAGTTTTAATAACTATCTCAAAAATTATCGCTCTGATGCAAACAACTGATGAGTTATCTACTTAAATTTGATGAACAAAACGACTTACGTATTTTAAACATGCTAACCTTTAGCCCGGTAAGCAAATTAAAAAAAAAGCGCAATATGTAGGCTACACGAGAACGGAGACGTCGAGTAACCAAAACAAATGCGTTAAACAAATTCGTACACGTTATTTATCAATTTAACTCTAGAACTAAAGGATATACAACGAGAAACAACGTTTGACAACCTTTAAACAGTTTTAATAACTATCTCAAAAATTGTCGCTCTGATGCAAACAACTGATGAGTTATCTACTTAAATTTGATGAACAAAACGACTTACATATTTTAAACATGCTAACCTTTAGCCCGGTAAGCAAATTAAAAAAAAAACGCAATATGTAGGCTACACGAGAACGGAGACGTCGAGTAACCAAAACAAATGCGTTAAACAAATTCGTACACGTTATTTATCAATTTAACTCTAGAATTAAAGGATATACAACGAGAAACAACGTTTGACCACCTTTAAACAGTTTTAAAAGCTATCTCAAAAATTATCGCTCTGATGCAAACAACTGATGAGTTATCTACTTAAATATGATGAACAAAACGACTTACGTATTTTAAACATGCTAACCTTTAGCCCGGTAAACAAATTAAAAAAAAAACGCAATATGTAGGCTACACGAGAACGGAGACGTCGAGTAACCAAAACAAATGCGTTAAACAAATTCGTACACGCTATTTATCAATTTAACTCTAGAATTAAAGGATATACAACGAGAAACAACGTTTGACAACCTTTAAACAGTTTTAATAACTATCTCAAAAATTGTCGCTCTGATGCAAACAACTGATGAGTTATCTACTTAAATTTGATGAACAAAACGACTTACGTATTTTAAACATGCTAACCTTTAGCCCGGTAAGCAAATTAAAAAAAAAACGCAATATGTAGGCTACACGAGAACGGAGACGTCGAGTAACCAAAACAAATGCGTTAAACAAATTCGTACACGTTATTTATCAATTTAACTCTAGAATTAAAGGATATACAACGAGAAACAACGTTTGACAACCTTTAAACAGTTTTAATAACTATCTCAAAAATTATCGCTCTGATGCAAACAACTGATGAGTTATCTACTTAAATTTGTTGAACAAAACGACTTACGTATTTTAAACATGCTAACCTTTAGCCCGATAAGCAAATTAAAAAAAAACGCAATATGTAGGTTACACGAGAACGGAGACGTCGAGTAACCAAAACAAATGCTTTAAACAAATTCGTACACGTTATTTATCAATTTAACTCTAGAATTAAAGGATATACAACGAGAAACAACGTTTGACAACCTTTAAACAGTTTTAATAACTATCTCAAAAATTATCGCTCTGATGCAAACAACTGATGAGTTATCTACTCAAATTTGATGAACAAAACGACTTACGTATTTTAAACATGCTAACCTTTAGCCCGGTAAGCAAATTAAAAAAAAAAACGCAATATGTAGGCTACACGAGAACGGAGACGTCGAGTAACCAAAACAAATGCGTTAAACAAATTCGTACACGTTATTTATCAATTTAACTCTAGAATTAAAGGATATACAACGAGAAACAACGTTTGACACCTTTAAACAGTTTTAATAACTATCTCAAAAATTATCGCTCTGATGCAAACAACTGATGAGTTATCTACTTAAATATGATGAACAAAACGACTTACGTATTTTAAACATGCTAACCTTTAGCCCGGTAAGCAAATTAAAAAAAAAACGCAATATGTAGGCTACACGAGAACGGAGACGTCGAGTAACCAAAACAAATGCGTTAAACAAATTCGTACACGTTATTTATCAATTTAACTCTAGAATTAAAGGATATACAACGAGAAACAACGTTTGACAACCTTTAAACAGTTTTAATAACTATCTCAAAAATTGTCGCTCTGATGCAAACAACTGATGAGTTATCTACTTAAATTTGATGAACAAAACGACTTACCTATTTTAAACATGCTAACCTTTAGCCCGGTAAGCAAATTAAAAAAAAAACGCAATATGTAGGCTACACGAGAACGGAGACGTCGAGTAACCAAAACAAATGCGTTAAACAAATTCGTACACGTTATTTATCAATTTAACTCTAGAATTAAAGGATATACAACGAGAAACAACGTTTGACAACCTTTAAACAGTTTTAATAACTATCTCAAAAATTATCGCTCTGATGCAAACAACTGATGAGTTATCTACTTAAATTTGATGAACAAAACGACTTACGTATTTTAAACATGCTAACCTTTAGCCCGGTAAGCAAATTAAAAAAAAAACGCAATATGTAGGCTACACGAGAACGGAGACGTCGAGTAACCAAAAGAAATGCGTTAAACAAATTCGTACACGTTATTTATCAATTTAACTCTAGAATTAAAGGATATACAACGAGAAACAACGTTTGACAACCTTTAAACAGTTTTAATAACTATCTCAAAAATTATCGCTCTGATGCAAACAGCTGATGAGTTATCTACTTAAATTTGATGAACAAAACGACTTACGTATTTTAAACATGCTAACCTTTAGCCCGGTAAGCAAATTAAAAAAAAAACGCAATATGTAGGCTACACGAGAACGGAGACGTCGAGTAACCAAAACAAATGCGTTAAACAAATTCGTACACGTTATTTATCAATTTAACTCTAGAATTAAAGGATATACAACGAGAAACAACGTTTGACACCTTTAAACAGTTTTAATAACTATCTCAAAAATTATCGCTCTGATGCAAACAACTGATGAGTTATCTACTTAAATATGATGAACAAAACGACTTACGTATTTTAAACATGCTAACCTTTAGCCCGGTAAGCAAATTAAAAAAAAAACGCAATATGTAGGCTACACGAGAACGGAGACGTCGAGTAACCAAAACAAATGCGTTACACAAATTCGTACACGTTATTTATCAATTTAACTCTAGAATTAAAGGATATACAACGAGAAACAACGTTTGACAACCTTTAAACAGTTTTAATAACTATCTCAAAAATTGTCGCTCTGATGCAAACAACTGATGAGTTATCTACTTAAATTTGATGAACAAAACGACTTACCTATTTTAAACATGCTAACCTTTAGCCCGGTAAGCAAATTAAAAAAAAAAGGCAATATGTAGGCTACACGAGAACGGAGACGTCGAGTAACCAAAACAAATGCGTTAAACAAATTCGTACACGTTATTTATCAATTTAACTCTAGAATTAAAGGATATACAACGAGAAACAACGTTTGACAACCTTTAAACAGTTTTAATAACTATCTCAAAAATTGTCGCTCTGATGCAAACAACTGATGAGTTATCTACTTAAATTTGATGAACAAAACGACTTACCTATTTTAAACATGCTAACCTTTAGCCCGGTAAGCAAATTAAAAAAAAAACGCAATATGTAGGCTACACGAGAACGGAGACGTCGAGTAACCAAAACAAATGCGTTAAACAAATTCGTACACGTTATTTATCAATTTAACTCTAGAATTAAAGGATATACAACGAGAAACAACTTTTGACAACCTTTAAACAGTTTTAATAACTATCTCAAAAATTATCGCTCTGATGCAAACAACTGATGAGTTATCTATTTAAATATGATGAACAAAACGACTTACGTATTTTAAACATGCTAACCTTTAGCCCGGTAAGCAAATTAAAAAAAAAAACGCAATATGTAGGCTACACGAGAACGGAGACGTCGAGTAACCAAAACAAATGCGTTAAACAAATTCGTACACGTTATTTATCAATTTAACTCTAGAATTAAAGGATATACAATGAGAAACAACGTTTGACAACCTTTAAACAGTTTTAATAACTATCTCAAAAATTATCGCTCTGATGCAAACAACTGATGAGTTATCTACTTAAATTTGATGAACAAAACGACCTACGTATTTTAAACATGCTAACCTTTAGCCCGGTAAGCAAATTAAAAAAAAAACGCAATATGTAGGCTACACGAGAACGGTGTTTCCTTTTAAATAACAACACAGTTCGAATAGGTTTCATTTATACGCTTTATTGAAAATTTAGAATCTTGTTGCACAACCATATCGCTACGCAGTTCACTCAATACTGCTCTCATTCGCTTGAACATCCTCCCGCCTTGAGACTCGATGTCTCTCGAGGCTCAATAGGTTCTACGGGTAGCACACATAGTTTTTGAATTGGGCGGTTGATATAACTATTACCAGTCCAAAGTGTCACGTTGCGGACTAGCCCATCGCTGCCTGGATGCAATGAAGTGATGCGACCCATCTTCCACAAAGTTGGTGGTGTAGATTCATTTTTTATGACTGCCAAGTCGCCTACCTTGAGGTTTTGTCTAATCTCCCGCCATTTAGGACGCTGCTGTAGTTCATGTAGGTAGCTATCACTCCACAATTTCCAAAACCTTTGCGTGATCTGCTGGCGAGATTGCCAATAGTCGAGGCGATTCTCCGGCCATTCCACCGGTACTTGTTCGCCTAGAGCTGGTACCAACGTTTCGCCAATTAGCAAATGCTCTGGTGTTAATAGAGTTAAGTCCCGTGGATCAGCACTTTGAGCACACAATGGACGGGAGTTGAGGACAGCCCCGATCTCTGCCAACAATGTCTGAACTGCTTCGATTGTTAATAAGCGGGCTCCCATCACCCGCCGGAGGTGGTGCTCAGCAGCCTTAACCGCCGCTTCCCAAAGTCCACCTTGATGAGGCGCAGATGGAGTTATAAAATGCCACTCAGTTTGTCGCACGGATAGTTGGTCAAATAGGTCGGAGTTCTGCCATGTCTGCAACATTCGACTTAATTCTCGTTCGGCGCCCACAAAATTTGTACCGTTATCACTCCAGAGGTGTAGACAATGGCCATAACGTGAGGTAAAGCGGATGAACGCCATAATAAACGCCTTGGCGGATAAATCCGATACGAATTCTAAATGTACTGCCTTCGATACCATGCAAACAAATACCGCGATGTAGCCCTTAAGTATAACATTCCCTCTTCGTCGATCCGGACGAACTTGTATGGGTCCGGCATAATCGACCCCCGTGTGCACAAACGGGCGTGCCGGGCGCACCCGACAACCTGGTAGATTTCCCATCATCTGTTCGCATGTTTTGGCTAGCAGCCTTTCGCACATTATACATCTCTTGATAAGGGATCTCGCTAATGACCGCACCCCGATGATCCAATAGTTCTGTCTCAATGCCGCTGTTAGCTGCTGCGCCCCACAATGCAATAGTTTCAAATGTGTCGCCCGTGCAATCAAGAGGGCCAACTTCCCTTTACCTGGCAGTATCGCTGGATTTCGTTGAGCGTCAGGCAGGTCCGCTTCTTGTAACCGACCACTCATGCGTAATATACCATCTTGTATAAAAGGAACTAATATTCCAATGGAAGTTGATAATTTAGAATACTCCACAGGTTGCTTGCTCTGAGTCCAATTGTTAAGCATTCGGATATCGCTCCCGTAGAAATGATTTTGTTCTCGTCTGATCCAAAATGCCAACGCGAGTTCCAACTCCTTAACGCTTAAGTGAAGTTTCGCCCGCCCTGCTAATGATGACCGACAGTTTTTGGTGAACCTAAGTACCCAAGCCGTTACTTTTATTAAACGATTCATAGATGAGTAACGATCCAGTAGTGATGTTTGTTCGATAGAGATCATGTTGACCTTGGCCACCAATCGGTCACTTGCCCATTCGGTTCGACTTTTTTCACGGCGACATTCCCTTTTGACCTCTGTTTCGACCCTTTCCGATATTGCTTCTGGTAACTTTGGCCACCTAGCTTCCGGCAATCGAAGAAAATCAGAACCATGCCACCAAAGCTGGGAAGACATCAATTCCTTCATTGACATACCTCTATAAATGAGATCAGCTGGATTTTTACCGGTGGGCACATACCTCCATTCGCATTTTGTTCTATTCATATTGATTTGCCGGACGCGGTTCGCTACAAATTGCTTAAGATTATTCTCACCCCGTTTCAACCAGCAGAGTACCACCATGGAGTCGGACCAACATGTGATAGAACCGATCTCTATTTTGTGTTGAGCTTCGCAGATAATCAATACGCGTTTGATTAACTCACTGAGTAGCGTTGCGGCTCGAAGTTCGAGACGTGGTATCGTTTCCGTCCGTAGCGGAGCCACTCTGGATTTGGTCAACAATAGATTTGATTTGACTCCGTCATCGGTATGTATCGTTACGTACACTGTCGCTCCTAATGCCTGTATTGATGCGTCCGAAAATCCATGTAAAGTCATAATAGATCGGTGCGCGTAACCTACCCATCGCGGAATACGGAGATCATTAAAGAGCGGAATTTGGGAAAAAATGCTTTGCCACGCTGTCTTCAATGGATCCGATAATAAAACGTCCCAATCTTGCCTTTCCTTCCAAATTTTTTGAATTAATATCTTTGCATTTATTACAAAAGGTGCCACCAGGCCGTCGGGATCATAAATTCTAGCAGTTATGCTTAGCAGTATGCATAGTGACAATAAGTCTTCCTCCGAATCCTCGCCTACCAAACAATCGTCCATATAAAAATTGTCTAACACGGCTCGCGCCCCCCGGGGATACCTTGATGAATTGTCCCTCGCACACTGTTGCATTGCACGGACAGCACAGAAAGGTGCTGAGGACATCCCGAATGTAACTCGAATTAGCCAATATTCCATTAGTTTACCTGAATCATCTCTCCAAAATATGCGCTGAAGATCCCAGTTTCGCTCTGCTATCTTTACCTGAGGAAACATTTGCTTGATATCTGCTGAGATTGCATATTCATGCAAACGAAAACCCCAAAGAAGATCAATCAAATCCGGTTGCAACTTGGGTCCGATCATTTGGACATCATTCAATGACACTCCCGAGTCAGTCAAACAGGATGCATCGAAAACAACACGAAACTTTTTTGTTATCGCATGGTGGGGAATATAATAGGCCTTGCCTGCCGGCAGTCTATTGGCTGGACGTAGCCAATCCTTCGCTATATATTCCTTTATGAACGACTGATATTTCTGCTTAAGCTCGTTGTCGCGCCTAAAGCGTTGCTCCAATCTTAGGAATCGTTGCAGTGCTACTGATCGATTGGAACCGATACGGTCCCAATGGAGTCGTAAGGGAATCTGTAAAATATAGCGTCCAGGAAGTGAGTCAAAAGTATGTGTTTTTATGAAGTGATCCTCGCATGCTTGTTGCTCTGCCGTCCAAGCTGATTCGTCCCCAGGCATACTTTCTGCTTCGAAGAATCTTCTTAGCAATTTATCAAGATGGGAGTCCTCTGTCGCTTGGTCTACGTTATTTGCTAGGTGAGCTGCCACCACACTGGTAGTCGTCGGAATATCTCCCAACATCAACCAACCTAAACGAGTTTCCTGTGCTACAAATCCCGAAGATAACCGCCTCATGTTATCTTGCATGACCTGTGCCCATACTCCAACCCCTAAAAGTAACTGCACTGGTGCCGGCTGGTTAAAGTTTGGATCTGCTAAATATGTCGTTATATCCCTCGGCAGTTCTGGCTTCTGTAAAAGTTTTTGCGGTTGTAACATTTCTCCCAATACCGAAGGCACTACTAAACAGGTAATTTGCATCCGGAGGTCGTCATTGTAAAGAGACATCAAGCAGCCAGTAACCGACTTATCGCAGACATAAGACCCTGCCTCCACCGCCGTTGATACACCTACTCTAATTCGTCGCGTCGAAATTTGGTTTTGAGTGACCACGTTTTTGCTGATTAAATTTACCTGAGCTCCCGTGTCGCATATGGCGCGCATTCTAAAACTTGTTCCACTGCGGGTTAGAAACCGCACCTGTGCTGTAGCTAACAAATTGTCGTTTAACTTAAGAGCTTCACCCTGTGTGTGTGCAGCTTCTATATGATCGATAGGCTGTGACGAAAAAATATTGCAGAAAACCCCGAGGCTGGTTTCGTTGCGATCTGTTAACTGCTATTGCTCCTCCCTTGGTCCTTCCTCTGTTACTGTTGCTAGAGTCGCTATGCGAGGCACCTCGTCCTTGGAATTTGTCAATAGTTTTGGGCATAAAATGCTGTTATGAGGTGACTTAGCACATCTGGTACAACGTGTCGATAAGCAATTTCGCGCTGTATGTCCCTTCCTCAAACAATTCTGGCATAATCCTAGTTCAAAGATTCGTTTAACTCTGTCCTCTCGATTCATTCGTCCAATTGCAGGACATCGAAGAAGGGCATGATCTCCAGAGCAATGAAAACAAGGATGGTAGTTGGCTATCCACGAAACGTTTGGCCTTATACGCTGATTCAATGATTGGTTAGTTAAACGTTTATCGCCAGGATTGAACGTGGGTAATGGTGCATGACTGAGTAGCCCGCTGCTACGACGCTCAAGCCATGTATAAAAGTCTTTGTGCAAATTGGGTATACGATCTGTGGGTCTTACCATTTCCCACTGACTACGAGATATGTTATCTAATCGGGATTCAAGGAAGTTTAGTATTAATAAGTCGCGTTGCTCCTCTGCCCCTAACTGTCTTGAAATCATGCGCATGCTGTTGCGCGTAACGTCAAGCATATTCCTAATTAATGCATGATTAGCCTTTGGCCAAATAGGCAGACTATAAATTGCAGAGCAATGTGCGGCGTGACACAAATACTCATTATCAAATGTTATGCACAACGTTTTCCAGGCCTCGACAAAGCTCTCTTCTCGTTGAGGCCAATAGCCCATGGCCCTAGCGGCCTCTTCCTTTACACAGCTTTGTAGGCGCCGGAGTCGTTGTAAGTTTGAGAGATATGGATTTTGAATTACCTCCGCTGTAAAAATGTCCCTAAATTGAATCCATTCTTTATGAGCGCCACTAAATGTTGGTAATCGATCTGCTAAAGGTAATTCTGTGAACTGCAGCTGTAATGCACGATTGTTTGTATGACTGCCTGCCATTGCGGACAACCTTGGTTCCAAAGACTTTATCTTCTGACACAGTTCTGCGCGAACTGCCACGTAAGTATCTTCAACCCTCTGCTGCCTAGTTGAGTCCTCCGCTCTTTGTAATTCGCTTCGGGATCTTTGTTGCAACTCTCGAAATCTTACCTCAAATTTCCCCCATGCGGTAGTCAAAATATCGAGACGGGCCTTCATAATCTCAATATTCAGAGATTCTGCTGTCGCCGAGGCCAACCAATCTGACTGACGCTGAATTTGGGATACCGTGAACTCTAAATCAGCTCTAATACTAATGTCGTTTTCAACCTCCTGAGAGGTTGGGTTATCCATGGTGATGTCTGCAGATGGCTCTACGCTTGTTGCCTGCCTCCCGCTTACCATCACAGTCTTTTGCCTTTTACCTGAAATATACAGAGATAATTTACGGCTTTAAACACAGCATAATGTAATCTGTAAATTTTCTATACTAGTTCCAACAGTATATCTTCAATCGCTAATGCCAATTCTTACGCATCGGTAAACTACATCTGCTCAATTGTCTTAAAAATGGCGCTAAGATTCCATGTGAAATAATCGCAGAAACTGTTTACAATCGCAGAGGTATCCCTAAACGAAACGCCCTTACCTTCGTATTTATTTATACATCTATGTATATGCTTTATCCAAATAAGTCGCAGACAATTCCCTAATTCATCCGTCAACTGGCATCTTCGACAATCTAATAATATTTGCAATTTACTATTTATTAATTAGATTTTTTTTTTACAATTAGTGGTGCTACATTCATACGCAATTCATATCCTCCAAACCACATCAAGTCGCTGTTTCGCTTTACCTACGTGTAGCAAATTACGCCGGAAGTAGCAGCCTTACTCCAAACGTTATATAATTCCAAAAAAAAATATATATATGATTCCACACCTATGTGCATCTTCTGTAAATGAGCAGAAGTCACATGTACCTTTTTATAACTATGTGCAATGCATCTATACCTAGGGATATGTTAATGTAGTTGTCGCTGTCCTTGCAAATTCTTATACTAAGAAAATATATTAAAGACATTCAATAATCAATGCAAGCGCCCAGATTCGCAGATATTTGGCAAATCGCACATTACACCTTTACTTTGGCTAACTAGCACTACGCACGCACCATTTTGGATTACTGCTCCAGGTTTATTTATCTTCTCCATAGAACGCTTCTTTCTTCCGTCGTTGCAGAGCTTTTTTGTACCTTTGATGCTGGCTTCGCGTTTTCTGCCTTCTTTAACTTCGGCATATTTTCTGCACTGAAATTAAATCATCTCTAATAATTTACATATTATTTACATTTATTCATGCAAACCTAATCCAGACAATCGAATCTAGTTCCAACAAATCGCACTCTAATGTTTTTATATTAATAATATAATCTATAAATTTGTATTTGCGGAATGTACAGCTGTATGTATTTTATGTATATGCTCAGAATTTGAAAAACTCGTTTGTATACCACAAAAATTAAATATCGAATGTGAGTCAAATTCGCTTTTAATTCATATGACATGAAAAATGTTAAATTCATGTACATCCATGTGCATATATATATATATATATATTCTTGCTCAATTCGTTTAAAATTCCTTAGAGATGCGGAAATATTCGCTGAGTATTATGAGCAAGAACTTCTTAAATTCTAGAATATTCTTCACTCAATGGTAAAATGGAATGAAATTGAAACCACAACTCAATTTTATTTCCACTCTGACAACTCGTCTTCCCCATTCAAAAATCACTCTCAATTCTACCATGTATACACATCTGAAAAAACACACCAAAGTCGCCGCAATGCTGAAATATAAAGTAAACGCAGAGCTAAAGGCAAGAAAGCAAGCGCAGCAAATACAAAACGCAAAACATGTTGTGTCGTCGCAAGTCGCAGGGCGCCGAAGCAATATATTAACTCAGAATACCATACATGTCGCCGCAAAAATGAGCGCACTGTTCAAACGAGTTACCCAAAGTAGCCGAAATGCTTAACATATAAAGCAAACGCAGACGCAACAAAGCAAAAGCCGTAAATATAAAACACAACACAACCAAAGTCGCAAGGCGCCGATGCAATTTATTAACTCTGACTAACATACATTTCGCCGCAGTGTTGAGCGCATTGTTCAAATGAGTTAACTTTGCTGCCAACAGAAGTGCTCTCAATATTCGCCGCAATACAGAGCCAACTATGAACGACGACGCAACACAGCAACTCGCCGACGTTATGAGCAATAAACTCAACGATTGAACTTTTCTGACAATCGAATTTTATCTTCGGATATAAAACACTCAATCTATTCGCCCAATTTCGCTATTCCATTTTTCTGACATATATATGTACATATAAAAGAAACAATACTCGCCGAATTTTACACTACAACTTTTTCTATTTTATTTTTTCCAAATTTATTGCCGATAGCCCGAAATGAGTGTTCTGTAGACACTAAAACCTTCGGCTCGTAGGACCAAATTATGTTTCCTTTTAAATAAAAACACAGTTCGAATAGGTTTCATTTATACGCTTTATTGAAAATTTAGAATCTTGTTGTACAACCATATCGCTACGCAGTTCACTCAATACTGCTCTCATTCGCTTGAACAACGGAGACGTCGAGTAACCAAAACAAATGCGTTAAACAAATTCGTACACGTTATTTATCAATTTAACTCTAGAATTAAAGGATATACAACGAGAAACAACGTTTGACAACCTTTAAACAGTTTTAATAACTATCTCAAAAATTATCGCTCTGATGCAAACAACTGATGAGTCATCTACTTAAATTTGATGAACAAAACGACTTACGTATTTTAAACATGCTAACCTTTAGCCCGGTAAGCAAATTAAAAAAAAAACGCAATATGTAGGCTACACGAGAACGGAGACGTCGAGTAACCAAAACAAATGCGTTAAACAAATTCGTACACGTTATTTATCAATTTAACTCTAGAATTAAAGGATATACAACGAGAAACAACGTTTGACAACCTTTAAACAGTTTTAATAACTATCTCAAAAATTGTCGCTCTGATGCAAACAACTGATGAGTTATCTACTTAAATTTGATGAACAAAACAACTTACGTATTTTAAACATGCTAACCTTTAGCCCGGTATGCAAATTAAAAAAAAACGCAATATGAAGGCTACACGAGAACGGAGACGTCGAGTAACCAAAACAAATGCGCTAAACAAATTCGTACACGTTATTTATCAATTTAACTCTAGAATTAAAGGATATACAACGAGAAACAACGTTTGACAACCTTTAAACAGTTTTAATAACTATCTCAAAAATTATCGCTCTGATGCAAACAACTGATGAGTTATCTACTTAAATATGATGAACAAAACGACTTACGTATTTTAAACATGCTAACCTTTAGCCCGGTAAGCAAATTAAAAAAAAAACGCAATATGTAGGCTACACGAGAACGGAGACGTCGAGTAACCAAAACAAATGCGTTAAACAAATTCGTACACGTTATTTATCAATTTAACTCTAGAATTAAAGGATATACAACGAGAAACAACGTTTGACAACCTTTAAACAGTTTTAATAACTATCTCAAAAATTGTCGCTCTGAATAAAACAACTGATGAGTTATCTACTTAAATTTGATGAACAAAACGACTTACGTATTTTAAACATGCTAACCTTTAGCCCGGTAAGCAAATTAAAAAAAAAACGCAATATGTAGGCTACACGAGAACGGAGACGTCGAGTAACCAAAACAAATGCGTTAAACAAATTCGTACACGTTATTTATCAATTTAACTCTAGAATTAAAGGATATACAACGAGAAACAACGTTTGACAACCTTTAAACAGTTTTAATAACTATCTCAAAAATTATCGCTCTGATGCAAACAACTGATGAGTTATCTACTTAAATTTGTTGAACAAAACGACTTACGTATTTTAAACATGCTAACCTTTAGCCCGGTAAGCAAATTAAAAAAAAAAACGCAATATGTAGGCTACACGAGAACGGAGACGTCGAGTAACCAAAACAAATGCGTTAAACAAATTCGTACACGTTATTTATCAATTTAACTCTAGAATTAAAGGATATACAACGAGAAACAACGTTTGACAACCTTTAAACAGTTTTAATAACTATCTCAAAAATTATCGCTCTGATGCAAACAACTGATGAGTTATCTACTTAAATTTGTTGAACAAAACGACTTACGTATTTTAAGCATGCTAACCTTTAGCCCGGTAAGCAAATTAAAAAAAAAACGCAATATGTAGGCTACACGAGAACGGAGACGTCGAGTAACCAAAACAAATGCGTTAAACAAATTCGTACACATTATTTATCAATTTAACTCTAGAATTAAAGGATATACAACGAGAAACAACGTTTGACAGCCTTTAAACAGTTTTAATAACTATCTCAAAAATTATCGCTCTGATGCAAACAACTGATGAGTTATCTACTTAAATATGATGAACAAAACGACTTACGTATTTTAAACATGCTAACCTTTAGTCCGGTAAGCAAATTAAAAAAAAAACGCAATATGTAGGCTACACGAGAACGGAGACGTCGAGTAACCAAAACAAATGCGTTAAACAAATTCGTACACGTTATTTATCAATTTAACTCTAGAATTAAAGGATATACAACGAGAAACAACGTTTGACAACCTTTAAACAGTTTTAATAACTATCTCAAAAATTATCGCTCTGATGCAAACAACTGATGAGTTATCTACTTAAATATGATGAACAAAACGACTTACGTATTTTAAACATGCTAACCTTTAGTCCGGTAAGCAAATTAAAAAAAAAACGCAATATGTAGGCTACACGAGAACGGAGACGTCGAGTAACCAAAACAAATGCGTTAAACAAATTCGTACACGTTATTTATCAATTTAACTCTAGAATTAAAGGATATACAACGAGAAACAACGTTTGACAACCTTTAAACAGTTTTAATAACTATCTCAAAAATTATCGCTCTGATGCAAACAACTGATGAGTTATCTACTTAAATTTGATGAACAAAACGACTTACGTATTTTAAACATGCTAACCTTTAGCCCGGTAAGCAAATTAAAAAAAAAACGCAATATGTAGGCTACACGAGAACGGAGACGTCGAGTAACCAAAACAAATGCGTTAAACAAATTCGTACACGTTATTTATCAATTTAACTCTAGAATTAAAGGATATACAACGAGAATCAACGTTTGACAACCTTTAAACAGTTTTAATAACTATCTCAAAAATTGTCGCTCTGATGCAAACAACTGATGAGTTATCTACTTAAATTTGTTGAACAAAACGACTTACGTATTTTAAGCATGCTAACCTTTAGCCCGGTAAGCAAATTAAAAAAAAAACGCAATATGTAGGCTACACGAGAACGGAGACGTCGAGTAACCAAAACAAATGCGTTAAACAAATTCGTACATGTTATTTATCAATTTAACTCTAGAACTAAAGGATATACAACGAGAAACAACGTTTGACAACCTTTAAACAGTTTTAATAACTATCTCAAAAATTATCGCTCTGATGCAAACAACTGATGAGTTATCTACTTAAATTTGATGAACAAAACGACTTACGTATTTTAAACATGCTAACCTTTAGCCCGGTAAGCAAATTAAAAAAAAAAACGCAATATGTAGTCTACACGAGAACGGAGACGTCGAGTAACCAAAACAAATGCGTTAAACAAATTCGTACACGTTATTTATCAATTTAACTCTAGAATTAAAGGATATACAACGAGAAACAACGTTTGACAACCTTTAAACAGTTTTAATAACTATCTCAAAAATTATCGCTCTGATGCAAACAACTGATGAGTTATCTACTTAAATTTGATGAACAAAACGACTTACGTATTTTAAACATGCTAACCTTTAGCCCGGTAAGCAAATTAAAAAAAAAAACGCAATATGTAGGCTACACGAGAACGGAGACGTCGAGTAACCAAAACAAATGCGTTAAACAAATTCGTACACGTTATTTATCAATTTAACTCTAGAATTAAAGGATATACAACGAGAAACAACGTTTGACAACCTTTAAACAGTTTTAATAACTATCTCAAAAATTATCGCTCTGATGCAAACAACTGATGAGTTATCTACTTAAATATGATGAACAAAACGACTTACGTATTTTAAACATGCTAACCTTTAGCCCGGTAAGCAAATTAAAAAAAAACGCAATATGTAGGCTACACGAGAACGGAGACGTCGAGTAACCTAAACAAATGCGTTATACAAATTCGTACACGTTATTGATCAATTTAACTCTAGAATTAAAGGATATACAACGAGAAACAACGTTTGACAACCTTTAAACAGTTTTAATAACTATCTCAAAAATTATCGCTCTGATGCAAACAACTGATGAGTTATCTACTTAAATTTGATGAACAAAACGACTTACGTATTTTAAACATGCTAACCTTTAGCCCGGTAAGCAAATTAAAAAAAAAAAGCAATATGTAGGCTACACGAGAACGGAGACGTCGAGTAACCAAAACAAATGCGTTAAACAAATTCGTACACGTTATTTATCAACTTAACTCTAGAATTAAAGGATATACAACGAGAAACAACATTTGACAACCTTTAAACAGTTTTAATAACTATCTCAAAAATTATCGCTCTGATGCAAACAACTGATGAGTTATCTACTTAAATATGATGAACAAAAAGACTTACGTATTTTAAACATGCTAACCTTTAGCCCGGTAAGCAAATTAAAAAAAAAACGCAATATGTAGGCTACACGAGAACGGAGACGTCGAGTAACCAAAACAAATGCGTTAAACAAATTCGTACACGTTATTTATCAATTTAACTCTAGAATTAAAGGATATACAACGAGAAACAACGTTTGATAACCTTTAAACAATTTTAATAACTATCTCAAAAATTATCGCTCTGATGCAAACAACTGATGAGTTATCTACTTAAATTTGATGAACAAAATGACTTACGTATTTTAAACATGCTAAACTTTAGCCCGGTAAGCAAATTAAAAAAAAACGCAATATGTAGGCTACACGAGAACGGAGACGTCGAGTAACCAAAACAAATGCGTTAAACAAATTCGTACACGTTATTTATCAATTTAACTCTAGAATTAAAGGATATACAACGAGAAACAACGTTTGACAACCTTTAAACAGTTTTAATAACTATCTCAAAAATTGTCGCTCTGATGCAAACAACTGATGAGTTATCTACTTAAATTTGTTGAACAAAACGACTTACGTATTTTAAGCATGCTAACCTTTAGCCCGGTAAGCAAATTAAAAAAAAAACGCAATATGTAGGCTACACGAGAACGGAGACGTCGAGTAACCAAAACAAATGCGTTAAACAAATTCGTACACGTTATTTATCAATTTAACTCTAGAATTAAAGGATATACAACGAGAAACAACGTTTGACAACCTTTAAACAGTTTTAATAACTATCTCAAAAATTATCGCTCTGATGCAAACAACTGATGAGTTATCTACTTAAATTTGATGAACAAAACGACTTACGTATTTTAAACATGCTAACCTTTAGCCCGGTAAGCAAATTAAAAAAAAAACGCAATATGTAGGCTACACGAGAACGGAGACGTCGAGTAACCAAAACAAATGCGTTAAACAAATTCGTACACGTTATTTATCAATTTAAATCTAGAATTAAAGGATATACAACGAGAAACAACGTTTGACAACCTTTAAACAGTTTTAGTAACTATCTCAAAAATTATCGCTCTGATGCAAACAACTAATGAGTTATCTACTTAAATTTGATGAACAAAACGACTTACGTATGTCAAACATGCTAACCTTTAGCCCGGTAAGCAAATTAAAAAAAAAACGCAATATGTAGGCTACAAGAGAACGGAGACGTCGAGTAACCAAAACGAATGCGTTAAACAAATTCGTACACGTTATTTATCAATTTAACTCTAGAATTAAAGGATATATAACGAGAAACAACGTTTGACAACCTTTAAACAGTTTTAATAACTATCTCAAAAATTATCGCTCTGATGCAAACAACTGATGAGTTATCTACTTAAATATGATGAACAAAACGACTTACGTATTTTAAACATGCTAACCTTTAGCCCGGTAAGCAAATTAAAAAAAAAACGCAATATGTAGGCTACACGAGAACGGAGACGTCGAGTAACCAAAAGAAATGCGTTAAACAAATTCGTACACGTTATTTATCAATTTAACTCTAGAATTAAAGGATATACAACGAGAAACAACGTTTGACAACCTTTAAACAGTTTTAATAACTAACTCAAAAATTATCGCTCTGATGCAAACAACTGATGAGTTATCTACTTAAATTTGATGAACAAAACGACTTACGTATTTTAAACATGCTAACCTTTAGCCCGGTAAGCAAATTAAAAAAAAAAACGCAATATGTAGGCTACACGAGAACGGAGACGTCGAGTAACCACAACAAATGCGTTAAACAAATTCGTACACGTTATTTATCAACTTAACTCTAGAATTAAAGGATATACAACGAGAAACAACGTTTGACAACCTTTAAACAGTTTTAATAACTATCTCAAAAATTATCGCTCTGATGCAAACAACTGATGAGTTATCTACTTAAATATGATGAACAAAAAGACTTACGTATTTTAAACATGCTAACCTTTATCCCGGTAAGCAAATTAAAAAAAAAAACGCAATATGTAGGCTACACGAGAACGGAGACGTCGAGTAACCAAAACAAATGCGTTAAACAAATTCGTACACGTTATTTATCAATTTAACTCTAGAATTAAAGGATATACAACGAGAAACAACGTTTGACAACCTTTAAACAGTTTTAATAACTATCTCAAAAATTATCGCTCTGATGCAAACAACTGATGAGTTATCTACTTAAATATGATGAACAAAACGACTTACGTATTTTAAACATGCTAACCTTTAGCCCGGTAAGCAAATTAAAAAAAAAACGCAATATGTAGGCTACACGAGAACGGAGATGTCGAGTAACCAAAACAAATGCGTTAAACAAATTCGTACACGTTATTTATCAATTTAACTCTAGAATTAAAGGATATACAACGAGAAACAACGTTTGACAACCTTTAAACAGTTTTAATAACTATCTCAAAAATTGTCGCTCTGATGCAAACAACTGATGAGTTATCTACTTAAATTTGTTTAACAAAACGACTTACGTATTTTAAGCATGCTAACCTTTAGCCCGGTAAGCAAATAAAAAAAAAACGTAATATGTAGGCTACACGAGAACGGAGACGTCGAGTAACCAACACAAATGCGTTAAACAAATTCGTACACGTTATTTATCAATTTAACTCTAGAATTAAAGGATATACAACGAGAAACAACGTTTGACAACCTTTAAACAGTTTTAATAACTATCTCAAAAATTATCGCTCTGATGCAAACAACTGATGAGTTATCTACTTAAATTTGTTGAACAAAACGACTTACGTATTTTAAGCATGCTAACCTTTAGCCCGGTAAGCAAATTAAAAAAAAACGCAATATGTAGGCTACACGAGAACGGAGACGTCGAGTAACCAAAACAAATGCGTTAAACAAATTCGTACACGTTATTTATCAATTTAACTCTAGAATTAAAGGATATACAACGAGAAACAACGTTTGACAACCTTTAAACAGTTTTAATAACTATCTCAAAAATTATCGCATGCTAACCTTTAGCCCGGTAAGCAAATTAAAAAAAAAACGCAATATGTAGGCTACGCGAGAACGGAGACGTCGAGTAACCAAAACAAATGCGTTAAACAAATTCGTACACGTTATTTATCAATTTAGCTCTAGAATTAAAGGATATACAACGAGAAACAACGTTTGACAACCTTTAAACAGTTTTAATAACTATCTCAAAAATTATCGCTCTGATGCAAACAACTGATGAGTTATCTACTTAAATTTGTTGAACAAAACGACTTACGTATTTTAAGCATGCTAACCTTTAGCCCGGTAAGCAAATTAAAAAAAAAAAACGCAATATGTAGGCTACACGAGAACGGAGACGTCGAGTAACCAAAACAAATGCGTTAAACAAATTCGTACACGTTATTTATCAATTTAACTCTAGAATTAAAGGATATACAACGAGAAACAACGTTTGACAACCTTTAAACAGTTTTAATAACTATCTCAAAAATTATCGCTCTGATGCAAACAACTGATGAGTTATCTACTTAAATATGATGAACAAAACGACTTACGTATTTTAAACATGCTAACCTTTAGCCCGGTAAGCAAATTAAAAAAAAAACGCAATATGTAGGCTACACGAGAACGGAGACGTCGAGTAACCAAAACAAATTCGTTAAACAAATTTGTACACGTTATTTATCAATTTAACTCTAGAATTAAAGGATATACAACGAGAAACAACGTTTGACAACCTTTAAACAGTTTTAATAACTATCTCAAAAATTATCGCTCTGATGCAAACAACTGATGAGTTATCTACTTAAATTTGATGAACAAAACGACTTACGTATTTTAAACATGCTAACCTTTAGCCCGGTAAGCAAATTAAAAAAAAAAACGCAATATGTAGGCTACACGAGAACGGAGACGTCGAGTAACCAAAACAAATGCGTTAAACAAATTCGTACACGTTATTTATCAATCTAACTCTAGAATTAAAGGATATACAACGAGAAACAACGTTTGACAACCTTTAAACAGTTTTAATAACTATCTCAAAAATTATCGCTCTGATGCAAACAACTGATGAGTTATCTACTTAAATTTGTTGAACAAAACGACTTACGTATTTTAAACATGCTAACCTTTAGCCCGGTAAGCAAATTAAAAAAAAAACGCAATATGTGGGCTACACGAGAACGGAGACGTCGAGTAACCAAAACAAATGCGTTAAACAAATTCGTACACGTTATTTATCAATTTAACTCTAGAATTAAAGGATATACAACGAGAAACAACGTTTGACAACCTTTAAACAGTTTTAATAACTATCTCAAAAATTATCGCTTTGATGCAAACAACTGATGAGTTATCTACTTAAATTTGATGAACAAAACGACTTACGTATTTTAAACATGCTAACCTTTAGCCCGGTAAGCAAATTAAAAAAAAAAACGCAATATGTAGGCTACACGAGAACGGAGACGTCGAGTAACCAAAACAAATGCGTTAAACAAATTCGTACACGTTATTTATCAATTTAACTCTAGAATTAAAGGATATACAACGAGAAACAACGTTTGACAACCTTTAAACAGTTTTAATAACTATCTCAAAAATTGTCGCTCTGATGCAAACAACTGATGAGTTATCTACTTAAATTTGTTGAACAAAACGACTTACGTATTTTAAACATGCTAACCTTTAGCCCGGTAAGCAAATTAAAAAAAAAAACGCAAGATGTGGGCTACACGAGAACGGAGACGTCGAGTAACCAAAACAAATGCGTTAAACAAATTCGTACACGTTATTTATCAATTTAACTCTAGAATTAAAGGATATACAACGAGAAACAACGTTTGACAACCTTTAAACAGTTTTAATAACTATCTCAAAAATTATCGCTCTGATGCAAACAACTCTACTTAAATTTGATGAACAAAACGACTTACGTATTTTAAACATGCTAACCTTTAGCCCGGTAAGCAAATTAAAAAAAAAACGCAATATGTAAGCTACACGAGAACGGAGACGTCGAGTAACCAAAACAAATGCGTTAAACAAATTACTACACGTTATTTATCAATTTAACTCTAGAATTAAAGGATATACAACGAGAAACAACGTTTGACAACCTTTAAACAGTTTTAATAACTATCTCAAAAATTATCGCTCTGATGCAAACAACTGATGAGTTATCTACTTAAATTTGATGAACAAAACGACTTACGTATTTTAAACATGCTAACCTTTAGCCCGGTAAGCAAATTAAAAAAAAACGCAATATGTAGGCTACACGAGAACGGAGACGTCGAGTAACCAAAACAAATGCGTTAAACAAACTCGTACACGTTATTTATCAATTTAACTCTAGAATTAAAGGATATACAACGAGAAACAACGTTTGACAACCTTTAAACAGTTTTAATAACTATCTCAAAAATTATCGCTCTGATGCAAACAACTCTACTTAAATTTGATGAACAAAACGACTTACGTATTTTAAACATGCTAACCTTTAGCCCGGTAAGCAAATTAAAAAAAACGCAATATGTAGGCTACACGAGAACGGAGACGTCGAGTAACCAAAACAAATGCGTTAAACAAATTCGTACACGTTATTTATCAATTTAACTCTAGAATTAAAGGATATACAACGAGAAACAACGTTTGACAACCTTTAAACAGTTTTAATAACTATCTCAAAAATTGTCGCTCTGATGCAAACAACTGATGTGTTATCTACTCAAGTTTGTTGAACAAAACGACTTACTTATTTTAAGCATGCTAACCTTTAGCCCGGTAAGCAAATTAAAAAAAAAAACGCAATATGTAGGCTACACGAGAACGGAGACGTCGAGTAACCAAAACAAATGCGTTAAACAAATTCGTACACGTTATTTATCAATTTAACTCTAGAATTAAAGGATATACAACGAGAAACAACGTTTGACAACCTTTAAACAGTTTTAATAACTATCTCAAAAATTGTCGCTCTGATGCAAACAACTGATGAGTTATCTACTTAAATTTGTTGAACAAAACGACTTACGTATTTTAAACATGCTAACCTTTAGCCCGGTAAGCAAGTTAAAAAAAAAACGCAATATGTGGGCTACACGAGAACGGAGACGTCGAGTAACCAAAACAAATGCGTTAAACAAATTCGTACACGTTATTTATCAATTTAACTCTAGAATTAAAGGATATACAACGAGAAACAACGTTTGACAACCTTTAAACAGTTTTAATAACTATCTCAAAAATTATCGCTCTGATGCAAACAACTGATGAGTTATCTACTTAAATTTGATGAACAAAACGACTTACGTATTTTAAACATGCTAACCTTTAGCCCGGTAAGCAAATTAAAAAAAAAACGCAATATGTAGGCTACACGAGAACGGAGACGTCGAGTAACCAAAACAAATGCGTTAAACAAATTCGTACACGTTATTTATCAATTTAACTCTAGAATTAAAGGATATACAACGAGAAACAACGTTTGACAACCTTTAAACAGTTTTAATAACTATCTCAAAAATTATCGCTCTGATGCAAACAACTGATGAGTTGTCTACTTAAATTTGATGAACAAAACGACTTACGTATTTTAAACATGCTAACCTTTAGCCCGGTAAGCAAATTAAAAAAAAAAACGCAATATGTAGGCTACACGAGAACGGAGACGTCGAGTAACCAAAACAAATGCGTTAAACAAATTCGTACACGTTATTTATCAATTTAACTCTAGAATTAAAGGATATACAACGAGAAACAACGTTTGACAACCTTTAAACAGTTTTAATAACTATCTCAAAAATTATCGCTCTGATGCAAACAACTGATGAGTTATCTACTTAAATTTGATGAGCAAAACGACTTACGTATTTTAAACATGCTAACCTTTAGCCCGGTAAGCAAATTAAAAAAAAAAAACGCAATATGTAGGCTACACGAGAACGGAGACGTCGAGTAACCAAAACAAATGCGTTAAACAAATTCGTACACGTTATTTATCAATTTAACTCTAGAATTAAAGGATATACAACGAGTAACAACGTTTGACAACCTTTAAACAGTTTTAATAACCATCTCAAAAATTATCGCTCTGATGCAAACAACAGATGAGTTATCTACTTAAATTTGTTGAACAAAACGACTTACGTATTTTAAGCATGCTAACCTTTAGCCCGGTAAGCAAATTAAAAAAAACGCAATATGTAGGCTACACGAGAACGGATACGTCGAGTAACCAAAACAAATGCGTTAATCAAATTCGTACACGTTATTTATCAATTTAACTCTAGAATTAAAGGATATACAACGAGAAACAACGTTTGACAACCTTTAAACAGTTTTAATAACTATCTCAAAAATTATCGCTCTGATGCAAACAACTGATGAGTTATCTACTTAAATTTGATGAACAAAACGACTTACGTATTTTAAACATGCTAACCTTTAGCCCGGTAAGCAAATTAAAAAAAAAACGCAATATGTAGGCTACACGAGAACGGAGACGTCGAGTAACCAAAACAAATGCGTTAAACAAATTCGTACACGTTATTTATCAATTTAACTCTAGAATTAAAGGATATACAACGAGAAACAACGTTTGACAACCTTTAAACAGTTTTAATAACTATCTCAAAAATTGTCGCTCTGATGCAAAAAACTGATGAGTTATCTACTCAAGTTTGTTGAACAAAACGACTTACTTATTTTAAGCATGCTAACCTTTAGCCCGGTAAGCAAATTAAAAAAAAAAAAACGCAATATGTAGGCTACACGAGAACGGAGACGTCGAGTAACCAAAACAAATGAGTTAAACAAATTCGTACACGTTATTTATCAATTTAACTCTAGAATTAAAGGATATACAACGAGAAACAACGTTTGACAACCTTTAAACAGTTTTAATAACTATCTCAAAAATTGTCGCTCTGATGCAAACAACTGATGAGTTATCTACTTAAATTTGATGAACAAAACGACTTACGTATTTTAAACATGCTAACCTTTAGCCCGGTAAGCAAATTAAAAAAAAAAACGCAATATGTAGGCTACACGAGAACGGAGACGTCGAGTAACCAAAACAAATGCGTTAAACAAATTCGTACACGTTATTTATCAATTTAACTCTAGAATTAAAGGATATACAACGAGAAACAACGTTTGACAACCTTTAAACAGTTTTAATAACTATCTCAAAAATTATCGCTCTGATGCAAACAACTGATGAGTTATCTACTTAAATATGATGAACAAAACGACTTACGTATTTTAAACATGCTAACCTTTAGCCCGGTAAGCAAATTAAAAAAAAAACGCAATATGTAGGCTACACGAGAACGGAGACGTCGAGTAACCAAAACAAATGCGTTAAACAAATTCGTACACGTTATTTATCAATTTAGCTCTAGAATTAAAGGATATACAACGAGAAACAACGTTTGACAACCTTTAAACAGTTTTAATAACTATCTCAAAAATTATCGCTCTGATGCAAACAACTGATGAGTTATCTACTTAAATTTGATGAACAAAACGACTTACGTATTTTAAACATGCTAACCTTTAGCCCGGTAAGCAAATTAAAAAAAAACGCAATATGTGGGCTACACGAGAACGGAGACGTCGAGTAACCAAAACAAATGCGTTAAACAAATTCGTACACGTTATTTATCAATTTAACTCTAGAATTAAAGGATATACAACGAGAAACAACGTTTGACAACCTTTAAACAGTTTTAATAACTATCTCAAAAATTGTCGCTCTGATGCAAACAACTGCTGAGTTATCTACTCAAATTTGTTGAACAAAACGACTTACGTATTTTAAACATGCTAACCTTTAGCCCGGTAAGCAAATTAAAAAAAAAAACGCAATATGTAGGCTACACGAGAACGGAGACGTCGAGTAACCAAAACAAATGCGTTAAACAAATTCGTACACGTTATTTATCAATTTAACTCTAGAATTAAAGGATATACAACGAGAAACAACGTTTGACAACCTTTAAACAGTTTTAATAACGATCTCAAAAATTATCGCTCTGATGCAAACAACTGATGAGTTATCTACTTAAATTTGATGAACAAAACGACTTACGTATTTTAAACATGCTAACCTTTAGCCCGGTAAGCAAATTAAAAAAAAAACGCAATATGTAGGCTACACGAGAACGGAGACGTCGAGTAACCAAAACAAATGCGTTAAACAAATTCGTACACGTTATTTATCAATTTAACTCTAGAATTAAAGGATATACAACGAGAAACAACGTTTGACAACCTTTAAACAGTTTTAATAACTATCTCAAAAATTATCGCTCTGATGCAAACAACTGATGAGTTATCTACTTAAATGTGATGAACAAAACGACTTACGTATTTTAAACATGCTAACCTTTAGCCCGGTAAGCAAATTTAAAAAAAAACGCAATATGTATGCTACACGAGAACGGAGACGTCGAGTAACCAAAACAAATGCGTTAAACAAATTCGTACACGTTATTTATCAATTTAACTCTAGAATTAAAGGATATACAACGAGAAACAACGTTTGACAACCTTTAAACAGTTTTAATAACTATCTCAAAAATTGTCGCTCTGATGCAAACAACTGATGAGTTATCTACTTACATTTGTTGAACAAAACGACTTACGTATTTTAAGCATGCTAACCTTTAGCCCGGTAAGCAAATTAAAAAAAAACGCAATATGTAGGCTACACGAGAACGGAGACGTCGAGTAACCAAAACAAATGCGTTAAACAAATTCGTACACGTTATTTATCAATTTAACTCTAGAATTAAAGGATATACAACGAGAAACAACGTTTGACAACCTTTAAACAGTTTTAATAACTATCTCAAAAATTGTCGCTCTGATGCAAACAACTGATGAGTTATCTACTTAAATTTGATGAACAAAACGACTTACGTATTTTAAACATGCTAACCTTTAGCCCGGTAAGCAAATTAAAAAAAAAAACGCAATATGTAGGCTACACGAGAACGGAGACGTCGAGTAACCAAAACAAATGCGTTAAACAAATTCGTACACGTTATTTATCAATTTAACTCTAGAATTAAAGGATATACAACGAGAAACAACGTTTGACAACCTTTAAACAGTTTTAATAACTATCTCAAAAATTATCGCTCTGATGCAAACAACTAATGAGTTATCTACTTAAATATGATGAACAAAACGACTTACGTATTTTAAACATGCTAACCTTTAGCCCAGTAAGCAAATTAAAAAAAAAACGCAATATGTAGGCTACACGAGAACGGAGACGTCGAGTAACCAAAACAAATGCGTTAAACAAATTCGTACACGCTATTTATCAATTTAACTCTAGAATTAAAGGATATACAACGAGAAACAACGTTTGACAACCTTTAAACAGTTTTAATAACTATCTCAAAAATTATCGCTCTGATGCAAACAACTGATGAGTTATCTACTTAAATTTGATGAACAAAACGACTTACGTATTTTAAGCATGCTAACCTTTAGCCCGGTAAGCAAATTAAAAAAAAAACGCAATATGTAGGCTACACGAGAACGGAGACGTCGAGTAACCAAAACAAATGCGTTAAACAAATTCGTACACGTTATTTATCAATTTAACTCTAGAATTAAAGGATATACAACGAGAAACAACGTTTGACAACCTTTAAACAGTTTTAATAACTATCTCAAAAATTATCGCTCTGATGCAAACAACTGATGAGTTATCTACTTAAATATGATGAACAAAACGACTTACGTATTTTAAACATTAGGCTACACGAGAACGGAGACGTCGAGTAACCAAAACAAATTCGTTAAACAAATTTGTACACGTTATTTATCAATTTAACTCTAGAATTAAAGGATATACAACGAGAAACAACGTTTGACAACCTTTAAACAGTTTTAATAACTATCTCAAAAATTATCGCTCTGATGCAAACAACTGATGAGTTATCTACTTAAATTTGATGAACAAAACGACTTACGTATTTTAAACATGCTAACCTTTAGCCCGGTAAGCAAATTAAAAAAAAAACGCAATATGTAGGCTACACGAGAACGGAGACGTCAAGTAACCAAAACAAATGCGTTAAACAAATTCGTACACGTTATTTATCAATCTAACTCTAGAATTAAAGGATATACAACGAGAAACAACGTTTGACAACCTTTAAACAGTTTTAATAACTATCTCAAAAATTATCGCTCTGATGCAAACAACTGATGAGTTATCTACTTAAATTTGTTGAACAAAACGACTTACGTATTTTAAACATGCTAACCTTTAGCCCGGTAAGCAAATTAAAAAAAAAACGCAATATGTGGGCTACACGAGAACGGAGACGTCGAGTAACCAAAACAAATGCGTTAAACAAATTCGTACACGTTATTTATCAATTTAACTCTAGAATTAAAGGATATACAACGAGAAACAACGTTTGACAACCTTTAAACAGTTTTAATAACTATCTCAAAAATTATCGCTTTGATGCAAACAACTGATGAGTTATCTACTTAAATTTGATGAACAAAACGACTTACGTATTTTAAACATGCTAACCTTTAGCCCGATAAGCAAATTAAAAAAAAAAACGCAATATGTAGGCTACACGAGAACGGAGACGTCGAGTAACCAAAACAAATACGTTAAACAAATTCGTACACGTTATTTAGCAATTTAACTCTAGAATTAAAGGATATACAACGAGAAACAACGTTTGACAACCTTTAAACAGTTTTAATAACTATCTCAAAAATTGTCGCTCTGATGCAAACAACTGATGAGTTATCTACTTAAATTTGTTGAACAAAACGACTTACGTATTTTAAACATGCTAACCTTTAGCCCGGTAAGCAAATTAAAAAAAAAAACGCAATATGTGGGCTACACGAGAACGGAGACGTCGAGTAACCAAAACAAATGCGTTAAACAAATTCGTACACGTTATTTATCAATTTAACTCTAGAATTAAAGGATATACAACGAGAAACAACGTTTGACAACCTTTAAACAGTTTTAATAACTATCTCAAAAATTATCGCTCTGATGCAAACAACTCTACTTAAATTTGATGAACAAAACGACTTACGTATTTTAAACATGCTAACCTTTAGCCCGGTAAGCAAATTAAAAAAAAAACGCAATATGTAGGCTACACGAGAACGGAGACGTCGAGTAACCAAAACAAATGCGTTAAACAAATTACTACACGTTATTTATCAATTTAGCTCTAGAATTAAAGGATATACAACGAGAAACAACGTTTGACAACCTTTAAACAGTTTTAATAACTATCTCAAAAATTATCGCTCTGATGCAAACAACTGATGAGTTATCTACTTAAATTTGATGAACAAAACGACTTACGTATTTTAAACATGCTAACCTTTAGCCCGGTAAGCAAATTAAAAAAAAACGCAATATGTAGGCTACACGAGAACGGAGACGTCGAGTAACCAAAACAAATGCGTTAAACAAATTCGTACACGTTATTTATCAATTTAACTCTAGAATTAAAGGATATACAACGAGAAACAACGTTTGACAACCTTTAAACAGTTTTAATAACTATCTCAAAAATTATCGCTCTGATGCAAACAACTCTACTTAAATTTGATGAACAAAACGACTTACGTATTTTAAACATGCTAACCTTTAGCCCGGTAAGCAAATTAAAAAAAACGCAATATGGAGGCTACACGAGAACGGAGACGTCGAGTAACCAAAACAAATGCGTTAAACAAATTCGTACACGTTATTTATCAATTTAACTCTAGAATTAAAGGATATACAACGAGAAACAACGTTTGACAACCTGTAAACAGTTTTAATAACTATCTCAAAAATTGTCGCTCTGATGCAAACAACTGATGTGTTATCTACTCAAGTTTGTTGAACAAAACGACTTACTTATTTTAAGCATGCTAACCTTTAGCCCGGTAAGCAAATTAAAAAAAAAAACGCAATATGTAGGCTACACGAGAACGGAGACGTCGAGTAACCAAAACAAATGCGTTAAACAAATTCGTACACGTTATTTATCAATTTAACTCTAGAATTAAAGGATATACAACGAGAAACAACGTTTGACAACCTTTAAACAGTTTTAATAACTATCTCAAAAATTGTCGCTCTGATGCAAACAACTGATGAGTTATCTACTTAAATTTGTTGAACAAAACGACTTACGTATTTTAAACATGCTAACCTTTAGCCCGGTAAGCAAGTTAAAAAAAAAACGCAATATGTGGGCTACACGAGAACGGAGACGTCGAGTAACCAAAACAAATGCGTTAAACAAATTCGTACACGTTATTTATCAATTTAACTCTAGAATTAAAGGATATACAACGAGAAACAACGTTTGACAACCTTTAAACAGTTTTAATAACTATCTCAAAAATTATCGCTCTGATGCAAACAACTGATGAGTTATCTACTTAAATTTGATGAACAAAACGACTTACGTATTTTAAACATGCTAACCTTTAGCCCGGTAAGCAAATTAAAAAAAAACGCAATATGTAGGCTACACGAGAACGGAGACGTCGAGTAACCAAAACAAATGCGTTAAACAAATTCGTACACGTTATTTATCAATTTAACTCTAGAATTAAAGGATATACAACGAGAAACAACGTTTGACAACCTTTAAACAGTTTTAATAACTATCTCAAAAATTGTCGCTCTGATGCAAACAACTGATGTGTTATCTACTCAAGTTTGTTGAACAAAACGACTTACTTATTTTAAGCATGCTAACCTTTAGCCCGGTAAGCAAATTAAAAAAAAAAACGCAATATGTAGGCTACACGAGAACGGAGACGTCGAGTAACCAAAACAAATGCGTTAAACAAATTCGTACACGTTATTTATCAATTTAACTCTAGAATTAAAGGATATACAACGAGAAACAACGTTTGACAACCTTTAAACAGTTTTAATAACTATCTCAAAAATTGTCGCTCTGATGCAAACAACTGATGAGTTATCTACTCAAGTTTGTTGAACAAAACGACTTACTTATTTTAAGCATGCTAACCTTTAGCCCGGTAAGCAAATTAAAAAAAAAAAACGCAATATGTAGGATACACGAGAACGGAGACGTCGAGTAACCAAAACAAATGAGTTAAACAAATTCGTACACGTTATTTATCAATTTAACTCTAGAATTAAAGGATATACAACGAGAAACAACGTTTGACAACCTTTAAACAGTTTTAATAACTATCTCAAAAATTGTCGCTCTGATGCAAACAACTGATGAGTTATCTACTTAAATTTGATGAACAAAACGACTTACGTATTTTAAACATGCTAACCTTTAGCCCGGTAAGCAAATTAAAAAAAAAACGCAATATGTAGGCTACACGAGAACGGAGACGTCGAGTAACCAAAACAAATGCGTTAAACAAATTCGTACACGTTATTTATCAATTTAACTCTAGAATTAAAGGATATACAACGAGAAACAACGTTTGACAAACTTTAAACAGTTTTAATAACTATCTCAAAAATTATCGCTCTGATGCAAACAACTGATGAGTTATCTACTTAAATATGATGAACAAAACGACTTACGTATTTTAAACATGCTAACCTTTAGCCCGGTAAGCAAATTAAAAAAAAAACGCAATATGTAGGCTACACGAGAACGGAGACGTCGAGTAACCAAAACAAATGCGTTAAACAAATTCGTACACGTTATTTATCAATTTAGCTCTAGAATTAAAGGATATACAACGAGAAACAACGTTTGACAACCTTTAAACAGTTTTAATAACTATCTCAAAAATTATCGCTCTGATGCAAACAACTGATGAGTTATCTACTTAAATTTGATGAACAAAACGACTTACGTATTTTAAACATGCTAACCTTTAGCCCGGTAAGCAAATTAAAAAAAAACGCAATATGTGGGCTACACGAGAACGGAGACGTCGAGTAACCAAAACAAATGCGTTAAACAAATTCGTACACGTTATTTATCAATTTAACTCTAGAATTAAAGGATATACAACGAGAAACAACGTTTGACAACCTTTAAACAGTTTTAATAACTATCTCAAAAATTGTCGCTCTGATGCAAACAACTGCTGAGTTATCTACTCAAATTTGTTGAACAAAACGACTTACGTATTTTAAACATGCTAACCTTTAGCCCGGTAAGCAAATTAAAAAAAAAAACGCAATATGTAGGCTACACGAGAACGGAGACGTCGAGTAACCAAAACAAATGCGTTAAACAAATTCGTACACGTTATTTATCAATTTAACTCTAGAATTAAAGGATATACAACGAGAAACAACGTTTGACAACCTTTAAACAGTTTTAATAACTATCTCAAAAATTATCGCTCTGATGCAAACAACTGATGAGTTATCTACTTAAATTTGATGAACAAAACGACTTACGTATTTTAAACATGCTAACCTTTAGCCCGGTAAGCAAATTAAAAAAAAAACGCAATATGTAGGCTACACGAGAACGGAGACGTCGAGTAACCAAAACAAATGCGTTAAACAAATTCGTACACGTTATTTATCAATTTAACTCTAGAATTAAAGGATATACAACGAGAAACAACGTTTGACAACCTTTAAACAGTTTTAATAACTATCTCAAAAATTATCGCTCTGATGCAAACAACTGATGAGTTATCTACTTAAATGTGATGAACAAAACGACTTACGTATTTTAAACATGCTAACCTTTAGCCCGGTAAGCAAATTTAAAAAAAAACGCAATATGTAGGCTACACGAGAACGGAGACGTCGAGTAACCAAAACAAATGCGTTAAACAAATTCGTACACGTTATTTATCAATTTAACTCTAGAATTAAAGGATATACAACGAGAAACAACGTTTGACAACCTTTAAACAGTTTTAATAACTATCTCAAAAATTGTCGCTCTGATGCAAACAACTGATGAGTTATCTACTTACATTTGTTGAACAAAATGACTTTCGTATTTTAAGCATGCTAACCTTTAGCCCGGTAAGCAAATTAAAAAAAAACGCAATATGTAGGCTACACGAGAACGGAGACGTCGAGTAACCAAAACAAATGCGTTAAACAAATTCGTACACGTTATTTATCAATTTAACTCTAGAATTAAAGGATATACAACGAGAAACAACGTTTGACAACCTTTAAACAGTTTTAATAACTATCTCAAAAATTGTCGCTCTGATGCAAACAACTGATGAGTTATCTACTTAAATTTGATGAACAAAACGACTTACGTATTTTAAACATGCTAACCTTTAGCCCGGTAAACAAATTAAAAAAAAAACGCAATATGTAGGCTACACGAGAACGGAGACGTCGAGTAACCAAAACGAATGCGTTAAACAAATTCGTACACGTTATTTATCAATTTAACTCTAGAATTAAAGGATATACAACGAGAAACAACGTTTGACAACCTTTAAACAGTTTTAATAACTATCTCAAAAATTATCGCTCTGATGCAAACAACTAATGAGTTATCTACTTAAATATGATGAACAAAACGACTTACGTATTTTAAACATGCTAACCTTTAGCCCAGTAAGCAAATTAAAAAAAAAAACGCAATATGTAGGCTACACGAGAACGGAGACGTCGAGTAACCAAAACAAATGCGTTAAACAAATTCGTACACGCTATTTATCAATTTAACTCTAGAATTAAAGGATATACAACGAGAAACAACGTTTGACAACCTTTAAACAGTTTTAATAACTATCTCAAAAATTATCGCTCTGATGCAAACAACTGATGAGTTATCTACTTAAATTTGATGAAAAAACGACTTACGTATTTTAAGCATGCTAACCTTTAGCCCGGTAAGCAAATTAAAAAAAAAACGCAATATGTAGGCTACACGAGAACGGAGACGTCGAGTAACCAAAACAAATGCGTTAAACAAATTCGTACACGTTATTTATCAATTTAACTCTAGAATTAAAGGATATACAACGAGAAACAACGTTTGACAACCTTTAAACAGTTTTAATAACTATCTCAAAAATTATCGCTCTGATGCAAACAACTGATGAGTTATCTACTTAAATATGATGAACAAAACGACTTACGTATTTTAAACATGCTAACCTTTAGCCCGGTAATCAAATTAAAAAAAAACGCAATATGTAGGCTACACGAGAACGGAGACGTCGAGTAACCAAAACAAATTCGTTAAACAAATTCGTACACGTTATTTATCAATTTAACTCTAGAATTAAAGGATATACAACGAGAAACAACGTTTGACAACCTTTAAACAGTTTTAATAACTATCTCAAAAATTATCGCTCTGATGCAAACAACTGATGAGTTATCTACTTAAATTTGATGAACAAAACGACTTACGTATTTTAAACATGCTAACCTTTAGCCCGGTAAGCAAATTAAAAAAAAAAACGCAATATGTAGGCTACACGAGAACGGAGACGTCGAGTAACCAAAACAAATGCGTTAAACAAATTCGTACACGTTATTTATCAATTTAACTCTAGAATTAAAGGATATACAACGAGAAACAACGTTTGACAACCTTTAAACAGTTTTAATAACTATCTCAAAAATTATCGCTCTGATGCAAACAACTGATGAGTTATCTACTTAAATTTGTTGAACAAAACGACTTACGTATTTTAAACATGCTAACCTTTAGCCCGGTAAGCAAATTAAAAAAAAAACGCAATATGTGGGCTACACGAGAACGGAGACGTCGAGTAACCAAAACAAATGCGTTAAACGAATTCGTACACGTTATTTATCAATTTAACTCTAGAATTAAAGGATATACAACGAGAAACAACGTTTGACAACCTTTAAACAGTTTTAATAACTATCTCAAAAATTATCGCTCTGATGCAAACAACTGATGAGTTATCTACTTAAATTTGATGAACAAAACGACTTACGTATTTTAAACATGCTAATCTTTAGCCCGGTAAGCAAATTAAAAAAAAAAACGCAATATGTAGGCTACACGAGAACGGAGACGTCGAGTAACCAAAACAAATGCGTTAAACAAATTCGTACACGTTATTTATCAATTTAACTCTAGAATTAAAGGATATACAACGAGAAACAACGTTTGACAACCTTTAAACAGTTTTAATAACTATCTCAAAAATTGTCGCTCTGATGCAAACAACTGATAAGTTATCTACTTAAATTTGTTGAACAAAACGACTTACGTATTTTAAACATGCTAACCTTTAGCCCGGTAAGCAAATTAAAAAAAAACGCAATATGTGGGCTACACGAGAACGGAGACGTCGAGTAACCAAAACAAATGCGTTAAACAAATTCGTACACGTTATTTATCAATTTAACTCTAGAATTAAAGGATATACAACGAGAAACAACGTTTGACAACCTTTAAACAGTTTTAATAACTATCTCAAAAATTATCTCTCTGATGCAAACAACTCTACTTAAATTTGATGAACAAAACGACTTACGTATTTTAAACATGCTAACCTTTAGCCCGGTAAGCAAGTTAAAAAAAAAACGCAATATGTAGGCTACACGAGAACGGAGACGTCGAGTAACCAAAACAAATGCGTTAAACAAATTACTACACGTTATTTATCAATTTAACTCTAGAATTAAAGGATATACAACGAGAAACAACGTTTGACAATCTTTAAACAGTTTTAATAACTATCTCAAAAATTATCGCTCTGATGCAAACAACTGATGAGTTATCTACTTAAATTTGATGAACAAAACGACTTACGTATTTTAAACATGCTAACCTTTAGCCCGGTAAGCAAATTAAAAAAAAAACGCAATATGTAGGCTACACGAGAACGGAGACGTCGAGTAACCAAAACAAATGCGTTAAACAAATTCGTACACGTTATTTATCAATTTAACTCTAGAATTAAAGGATATACAACGAGAAACAACGTTTGACAACCTTTAAACAGTTTTAATAACTATCTCAAAAATTATCACTCTGATGCAAACAACTGATGAGTTATCTACTTAAATTTGTTGAACAAAACGACTTACGTATTTTAAGCATGCTAACCTTTAGCCCGGTAAGCAAATTAAAAAAAACGCAATATGTAGGCTACACGAGAACGGATACGTCGAGTAACCAAAACAAATGCGTTAAACAAATTCGTACACGTTATTTATCAATTTAACTCTAGAATTAAAGGATATACAACGAGAAACAACGTTTGACAACCTTTAAACAGTTTTAATAACTATCTCAAAAATTGTCGCTCTGATGCAAACAACTGATGAGTTATCTACTTAAATTTGATGAACAAAACGACTTACGTATTTTAAACATGCTAACCTTTAGCCCGGTAAGCAAATTAAAAAAAAAACGCAATATGTAGGCTACACGAGAACGGAGACGTCGAGTAACCAAAACAAATGCGTTAAACAAATTCGTACACGTTATTTATCAATTTAACTCTAGAATTAAAGGATATACAACGAGATACAACGTTTGACAACCTTTAAACAGTTTTAATAACTATCTCAAAAATTGTCGCTCTGATGCAAACAACTGATGAGTTATCTACTCAAGTTTGTTGAACAAAACGACTTACTTATTTTAAGCATGCTAACCTTTAGCCCGGTAAGCAAATTAAAAAAAAAAACGCAATATGTAGGCTACACGAGAACGGAGACGTCGAGTAACCAAAACAAATGCGTTAAACAAATTCGTACACGTTATTTATCAATTTAACTCTAGAATTAAAGGATATACAACGAGAAACAACGTTTGACAACCTTTAAACAGTTTTAATAACTATCTCAAAAATTATCGCTCTGATGCAAACAACTGATGAGTTATCTACTTAAATTTGATGAACAAAACGACTTACGTATTTTAAACATGCTAACCTTTAGCCCGGTAAGCAAATTAAAAAAAAAACGCAATATCTAGGCTACACGAGAACGGAGACGTCGAGTAACCAAAACAAATGCGTTAAACAAATTCGTACACGTTATTTATCAATTAGCTCTAGAATTAAAGGATATACAACGAGAAACAACGTTTGACAACCTTTAAACAGTTTTAATAACTATCTCAAAAATTATCGCTCTGATGCAAACAACTGATGAGTTGTCTACTTAAATTTGATGATCAAAACAACTTACGTATTTTAAACATGCTAACCTTTAGCCCGGTAAGCAAATTAAAAAAAAACGCAATATGTAGGCTACACGAGAACGGAGACGTCGAGTAACCAAAACGAATGCGTTAAACAAATTCGTACACGTTATTTATCAATTTAACTCTAGAATTAAAGGATATACAACGAGAAACAACGTTTGACAACCTTTAAACAGTTTTAATAACTATCTCCAAAATTATCGCTCTGATGCAAACAACTGATGAGTTATCTACTTAAATTTGATGAACAAAACGACTTACGTATTTTAAACATGCTAACCTTTAGCCCGGTAAGCAAATTAAAAAAAAAAACGCAATATGTAGGCTACACGAGAACGGAGACGTCGAGTAACCAAAACAAATGCGTTAAACAAATTCGTACACGTTATTTATCAATTTAACTCTAGAATTAAAGGATATACAACGAGAAACAACGTTTGACAACCTTTAAACAGTTTTAATAACTATCTCAAAAATTATCGCTCTGATGCAAACAACTGATGAGTTATCTACTTAAATTTGTTGAACAAAACGACTTACGTATTTTAAGCATGCTAACCTTTAGCCCGGTAAGCAAATTAAAAAAAACGCAATATGTAGGCTACACGAGAACGGATACGTCGAGTAACCAAAACAAATGCGTTAAACAAATTCGTACACGTTATTTATCAATTTAACTCTAGAATTAAAGGATATACAACGAGAAACAACGTTTGACAACCTTTAAACAGTTTTAATAACTATCTCAAAAATTATCGCTCTGATGCAAACAACTGATGAGTTATCTACTTAAATTTGATGAACAAAACGACTTACGTATCTTAAACATGCTAACCTTTAGCCCGGTAAGCAAATTAAAAAAAAAACGCAATATTTAGGCTACACGAGAACGGAGACGTCGAGTAACCAAAACAAATGCGTTAAACAAATTCGTACACGTTATTTATCAATTTAACTCTAGAATTAAAGGATATACAACGAGAAACAACGTTTGACAACCTTTAAACAGTTTTAATAACTATCTCAAAAATTGTCGCTCTGATGCAAACAACTGATGAGTTATCTACTCAAGTTTGTTGAACAAAACGACTTACTTATTTTAAGCATGCTAACCTTTAGCCCGGTAAGCAAATTAAAAAAAAAACGCAATATGTGGGCTACACGAGAACGGAGACGTCGAGTAACCAAAACAAATGCGTTAAACAAATTCGTACACGTTATTTATCAATTTAACTCTAGAATTAAAGGATATACAACGAGAAACAACGTTTGACAACCTTTAAACAGTTTTAATAACTATCTCAAAAATTATCGCTCTGATGCAAACAACTGATGAGTTATCTACTTAAATTTGATGAACAAAACGACTTACGTATTTTAAACATGCTAACCTTTGGCCCGGTAAGCAAATTAAAAAAAAAACGCAATATCTAGGCTACACGAGAACGGAGACGTCGAGTAACCAAAACAAATGCGTTAAACAAATTCGTACACGTTATTTATCAATTAGCTCTAGAATTAAAGGATATACAACGAGAAACAACGTTTGACAACCTTTAAACAGTTTTAATAACTATCTCAAAAATTATCGCTCTGATGCAAACAACTGATGAGTTGTCTACTTAAATTTGATGAACAAAACAACTTACGTATTTTAAACATGCTAACCTTTAGCCCGGTAAGCAAATTAAAAAAAAACGCAATATGTAGGCTACACGAGAACGGAGACGTCGAGTAACCAAAACAAATGCGTTAAACAAATTCGTACACGTTATTTATCAATTTAACTCTAGAATTAAAGGATATACAACGAGAAACAACGTTTGACAACCTTTAAACAGTTTTAATAACTATCTCCAAAATTATCGCTCTGATGCAAACAACTGATGAGTTATCTACTTAAATTTGATGAACAAAACGACTTACGTATTTTAAACATGCTAACCTTTAGCCCGGTAAGCAAATTAAAAAAAAAAAACGCAATATGTAGGCTACACGAGAACGGAGACGTCGAGTAACCAAAACAAATGCGTTAAACAAATTCGTACACGTTATTTATCAATTTAACTCTAGAATTAAAGGATATACAACGAGAAACAACGTTTGACAACCTTTAAACAGTTTTAATAACTATCTCAAAAATTATCGCTCTGATGCAAACAACTGATGAGTTATCTACTTAAATTTGTTGAACAAAACGACTTACGTATTTTAAGCATGCTAACCTTTAGCCCGGTAAGCAAATTAAAAAAAACGCAATATGTAGGCTACACGAGAACGGATACGTCGAGTAACCAAAACAAATGCGTTAAACAAATTCGTACACGTTATTTATCAATTTAACTCTAGAATTAAAGGATATACAACGAGAAACAACGTTTGACAACCTTTAAACAGTTTTAATAACTATCTCAAAAATTATCGCTCTGATGCAAACAACTGATGAGTTATCTACTTAAATTTGATGAACAAAACGACTTACGTATCTTAAACATGCTAACCTTTAGCCCGGTAAGCAAATTAAAAAAAAAACGCAATATTTAGGCTACACGAGAACGGAGACGTCGAGTAACCAAAACAAATGCGTTAAACAAATTCGTACACGTTATTTATCAATTTAACTCTAGAATTAAAGGATATACAACGAGAAACAACGTTTGACAACCTTTAAACAGTTTTAATAACTATCTCAAAAATTGTCGCTCTGATGCAAACAACTGATGAGTTATCTACTCAAGTTTGTTGAACAAAACGACTTACTTATTTTAAGCATGCTAACCTTTAGCCCGGTAAGCAAATTAAAAAAAAAACGCAATATGTGGGCTACACGAGAACGGAGACGTCGAGTAACCAAAACAAATGCGTTAAACAAATTCGTACACGTTATTTATCAATTTAACTCTAGAATTAAAGGATATACAACGAGAAACAACGTTTGACAACCTTTAAACAGTTTTAATAACTATCTCAAAAATTATCGCTCTGATGCAAACAACTGATGAGTTATCTACTTAAATTTGTTGAACAAAACGACTTACGTATTTTAAACATGCTAACCTTTAGCCCGGTAAGCAAATTAAAAAAAAAACGCAATATGTGGGCTACACGAGAACGGAGACGTCGAGTAACCAAAACAAATGCGTTAAACGAATTCGTACACGTTATTTATCAATTTAACTCTAGAATTAAAGGATATACAACGAGAAACAACGTTTGACAACCTTTAAACAGTTTTAATAACTATCTCAAAAATTATCGCTCTGATGCAAACAACTGATGAGTTATCTACTTAAATTTGATGAACAAAACGACTTACGTATTTTAAACATGCTAACCTTTAGCCCGGTAAGCAAATTAAAAAAAAAAACGCAATATGTAGGCTACACGAGAACGGAGACGTCGAGTAACCAAAACAAATGCGTTAAACAAATTCGTACACGTTATTTATCAATTTAACTCTAGAATTAAAGGATATACAACGAGAAACAACGTTTGACAACCTTTAAACAGTTTTAATAACTATCTCAAAAATTGTCGCTCTGATGCAAACAACTGATGAGTTATCTACTTAAATTTGTTGAACAAAACGACTTACGTATTTTAAACATGCTAACCTTTAGCCCGGTAAGCAAATTAAAAAAAAAACGCAATATGTGGGCTACACGAGAACGGAGACGTCGAGTAACCAAAACAAATGCGTTAAACAAATTCGTACACGTTATTTATCAATTTAACTCTAGAATTAAAGGATATACAACGAGAAACAACGTTTGACAACCTTTAAACAGTTTTAATAACTATCTCAAAAATTATCTCTCTGATGCAAACAACTCTACTTAAATTTGATGAACAAAACGACTTACGTATTTTAAACATGCTAACCTTTAGCCCGGTAAGCAAGTTAAAAAAAAAACGCAATATGTAGGCTACACGAGAACGGAGACGTCGAGTAACCAAAACAAATGCGTTAAACAAATTACTACACGTTATTTATCAATTTAACTCTAGAATTAAAGGATATACAACGAGAAACAACGTTTGACAACCTTTAAACAGTTTTAATAACTATCTCAAAAATTATCGCTCTGATGCAAACAACTGATGAGTTATCTACTTAAATTTGATGAACAAAACGACTTACGTATTTTAAACATGCTAACCTTTAGCCCGGTAAGCAAATTAAAAAAAAACGCAATATGTAGGCTACACGAGAACGGAGACGTCGAGTAACCAAAACAAATGCGTTAAACAAATTCGTACACGTTATTTATCAATTTAACTCTAGAATTAAAGGATATACAACGAGAAACAACGTTTGACAACCTTAAAACAGTTTTAATAACTATCTCAAAAATTATCACTCTGATGCAAACAACTGATGAGTTATCTACTTAAATTTGTTGAACAAAACGACTTACGTATTTTAAGCATGCTAACCTTTAGCCCGGTAAGCAAATTAAAAAAAACGCAATATGTAGGCTACACGAGAACGGATACGTCGAGTAACCAAAACAAATGCGTTAAACAAATTCGTACACGTTATTTATCAATTTAACTCTAGAATTAAAGGATATACAACGAGAAACAACGTTTGACAACCTTTAAACAGTTTTAATAACTATCTCAAAAATTATCGCTCTGATGCAAACAACTGATGAGTTATCTACTTAAATTTGTTGAACAAAACGACTTACGTATTTTAAACATGCTAACCTTTAGCCCGGTAAGCAAATTAAAAAAAAAACGCAATATGTGGGCTACACGAGAACGGAGACGTCGAGTAACCAAAACAAATGCGTTAAACAAATTCGTACACGTTATTTATCAATTTAACTCTAGAATTAAAGGATATACAACGAGAAACAACGTTTGACAACCTTTAAACAGTTTTAATAACTATCTCAAAAATTGTCGCTCTGATGCAAACAACTGATGAGTTATCTACTCAAGTTTGTTGAACAAAACGACTTACTTATTTTAAGCATGCTAACCTTTAGCCCGGTAAGCAAATTAAAAAAAAAAACGCAATATGTAGGCTACACGAGAACGGAGACGTCGAGTAACCAAAACAAATGCGTTAAACAAATTCGTACACGTTATTTATCAATTTAACTCTAGAATTAAAGGATATACAACGAGAAACAACGTTTGACAACCTTTAAACAGTTTTAATAACTATCTCAAAAATTGTCGCTCTGATGCAAACATCTGATGAGTTATCTACTTAAATTTGTTGAACAAAACGACTTACGTATTTTAAACATGCTAACCTTTAGCCCGGTAAGCAAGTTAAAAAAAAACGCAATATGTGGGCTACACGAGAACGGAGACGTCGAGTAACCAAAACAAATGCGCTAAACAAATTCGTACACGTTATTTATCAATTTAACTCTAGAATTAAAGGATATACAACGAGAAACAACGTTTGACAACCTTTAAACAGTTTTAATAACTATCTCAAAAATTATCGCTCTGATGCAAACAACTGATGAGTTATCTACTTAAATTTGATGAACAAAACGACTTACGTATTTTAAACATGCTAACCTTTAGCCCGGTAAGCAAATTAAAAAAAAAAACGCAATATCTAGGCTACACGAGAACGGAGACGTCGAGTAACCAAAACAAATGCGTTAAACAAATTCGTACACGTTATTTATCAATTTAACTCTAGAATTAAAGGATATACAACGAGAAACAACGTTTGACAACCTTTAAACAGTTTTAATAACTATCTCAAAAATTATCGCTCTGATGCAAACAACTGATGAGTTGTCTACTTAAATTTGATGAACAAAACAACTTACGTATTTTAAACATGCTAACCTTTAGCCCGGTAAGCAAATTAAAAAAAACGCAATATGTGGGCTACACGAGAACGGAGACGTCGAGTAACCAAAACAAATGCGTTAAACAAATTCGTACACGTTATTTATCAATTTAACTCTAGAATTAAAGGATATACAACGAGAAACAACGTTTGACAACCTTTAAACAGTTTTAATAACTATCTCCAAAATTATCGCTCTGATGCAAACAACTGATGAGTTATCTACTTAAATTTGATGAACAAAACGACTTACGTATTTTAAACATGCTAACCTTTAGCCCGGTAAGCAAATTAAAAAAAAACGCAATATGTAGGCTACACGAGAACGGAGACGTCGAGTAACCAAAACAAATGCGTTAAACAAATTCGTACACGTTATTTATCAATTTAACTCTAGAATTAAAGGATATACAACGAGAAACAACGTTTGACAACCTTTAAACAGTTTTAATAACTATCTCAAAAATTATCGCTCTGATGCAAACAACTGATGAGTTATCTACTTAAATTTGTTGAACAAAACGACTTACGTATTTTAAGCATGCTAACCTTTAGCCCGGCAAGCAAATTAAAAAAAACGCAATATGTAGGCTACACGAGAACGGATACGTCGAGTAACCAAAACAAATGCGTTAAACAAATTCGTACACGTTATTTATCAATTTAACTCTAGAATTAAAGGATATACAACGAGAAACAACGTTTGACAACCTTTAAACAGTTTTAATAACTATCTCAAAAATTATCGCTCTGATGCAAACAACTGATGAGTTATCTACTCAAGTTTGTTGAACAAAACGACTTACTTATTTTAAGCATGCTAACCTTTAGCCCGGTAAGCAAATTAAAAAAAAAAACGCAATATGTAGGCTACACGAGAACGGAGACGTCGAGTAACCAAAACAAATGCGTTAAACAAATTCGTACACGTTATTTATCAATTTAACTCTAGAATTTAAACCTTTAAACAGTTTTAATAACTATCTCAAAAATTGTCGCTCTGATGCAAACAACTGATGAGTTATCTACTTAAATTTGTTGAACAAAACGACTTACGTATTTTAAACATGCTAACCTTTAGCCCGGTAAGCAAGTTAAAAAAAAAACGCAATATGTGGGCTACACGAGAACGGAGACGTCGAGTAACCAAAACAAATGCGCTAAACAAATTCGTACACGTTATTTATCAATTTAACTCTAGAATTAAAGGATATACAACGAGAAACAACGTTTGACAACCTTTAAACAGTTTTAATAACTATCTCAAAAATTATCGCTCTGATGCAAACAACTGATGAGTTATCTACTTAAATTTGATGAACAAAACGACTTACGTATTTTAAACATGCTAACCTTTAGTCCGGTAAGCAAATTAAAAAAAAAACGCAATATCTAGGCTACACGAGAACGGAGACGTCGAGTAACCAAAACAAATGCGTTAAACAAATTCGTACACGTTATTTATCAATTTAACTCTAGAATTAAAGGATATACAACGAGAAACAACGTTTGACAACCTTTAAACAGTTTTAATAACTATCTCAAAAATTATCGCTCTGATGCAAACAACTGATGAGTTGTCTACTTAAATTTGATGAACAAAACAACTTACGTATTTTAAACATGCTAACCTTTAGCCCGGTAAGCAAATTAAAAAAAACGCAATATGTGGGCTACACGAGAACGGAGACGTCGAGTAACCAAAACAAATGCGTTAAACAAATTCGTACACGTTATTTATCAATTTAACTCTAGAATTAAAGGATATACAACGAGAAACAACGTTTGACAACCTTTAAACAGTTTTAATAACTATCTCCAAAATTATCGCTCTGATGCAAACAACTGATGAGTTATCTACTTAAATTTGTTGAACAAAACGACTTACGTATTTTAAACATGCTAACCTTTAGCCCGGTAAGCAAATTAAAAAAAAAACGCAATATGTGGGCTACACGAGAACGGAGACGTCGAGTAACCAAAACAAATGCGTTAAACGAATTCGTACACGTTATTTATCAATTTAACTCTAGAATTAAAGGATATACAACGAGAAACAACGTTTGACAACCTTTAAACAGTTTTAATAACTATCTCAAAAATTTTCGCTCTGATGCAAACAACTGATGAGTTATCTACTCAAGTTTGTTGAACAAAACGACTTACTTATTTTAAGCATGCTAACCTTTAGCCCGGTAAGCAAATTAAAAAAAAAACGCAATATGTGGGCTACACGAGAACGGAGACGTCGAGTAACCAAAACAAATGCGTTAAACAAATTCGTACACGTTATTTATCAATTTAACTCTAGAATTAAAGGATATACAACGAGAAACAACGTTTGACAACCTTTAAACAGTTTTAATAACTATCTCAAAAATTATCGCTCTGATGCAAACAACTGATGAGTTATCTATTTAAATTTGTTGAACAAAACGACTTACGTATTTTAAGCATGCTAACCTTTAGCCCGGCAAGCAAATTAAAAAAAACGCAATATGTAGGCTACACGAGAACGGATACGTCGAGTAACCAAAACAAATGCGTTAAACAAATTCGTACACGTTATTTATCAATTTAACTCTAGAATTAAAGGATATACAACGAGAAACAACGTTTGACAACCTTTAAACAGTTTTAATAACTATCTCAAAAATTATCGCTCTGATGCAAACAACTGATGAGTTATCTACTTAAATTTGATGAACAAAACGACTTACGTATCTCAAACATGCTAACCTTTAGCCCGGTAAGCAAATTAAAAAAAAAACGCAATATGTAGGCTACACGAGAACGGAGACGTCGAGTAACCAAAACAAATGCGTTAAACAAATTCGTACACGTTATTTATCAATTTAACTCTAGAATTAAAGGATATACAACGAGAAACAACGTTTGACAACCTTTAAACAGTTTTAATAACTATCTCAAAAATTATCGCTCTGATGCAAACAACTGATGAGTTATCTACTTAAATTTGATGAACAAAACGACTTACGTATCTCAAACATGCTAACCTTTAGCCCGGTAAGCAAATTAAAAAAAAAACGCAATATGTAGGCTACACGAGAACGGAGACGTCGAGTAACCAAAACAAATGCGTTAAACAAATTCGTACACGTTATTTATCAATTTAACTCTAGAATTAAAGGATATACAACGAGAAACAACGTTTGACAACCTTTAAACAGTTTTAATAACTATCTCAAAAATTTTCGCTCTGATGCAAACAACTGATGAGTTATCTACTCAAGTTTGTTGAACAAAACGACTTACTTATTTTAAGCATGCTAACCTTTAGCCCGGTAAGCAAATTAAAAAAAAAACGCAATATGTGGGCTACACGAGAACGGAGACGTCGAGTAACCAAAACAAATGCGTTAAACAAATTCGTACACGTTATTTATCAATTTAACTCTAGAATTAAAGGATATACAACGAGAAACAACGTTTGACAACCTTTAAACAGTTTTAATAACTATCTCAAAAATTATCGCTCTGATGCAAACAACTGATGAGTTATCTACTTAAATATGATGAACAAAACGACTTACGTATTTTAAACATGCTAACCTTTAGCCCGGTAAGCAAATTAAAAAAAAAACGCAATATGTGGGCTACACGAGAACGGAGACGTCGAGTAACCAAAACAAATGCGTTAAACAAATTCGTACACGTTATTTATCAATTTAACTCTAGAATTAAAGGATATACAACGAGAAACAACGTTTGACAACCTTTAAACAGTTTTAATAACTATCTCAAAAATTGTCGCTCTGATGCAAACAACTGATGAGTTATCTACTCAAGTTTGTTGAACAAAACGACTTACTTATTTTAAGCATGCTAACCTTTAGCCCGGTAAGCAAATTAAAAAAAAACGCAATATGTGGGCTACACGAGAACGGAGACGTCGAGTAACCAAAACAAATGCGTTAAACAAATTCGTACACGTTATTTATCAATTTAACTCTAGAATTAAAGGATATACAACGAGAAACAACGTTTGACAACCTTTAAACAGTTTTAATAACTATCTCAAAAATTATCGCTCTGATGCAAACAACTGATGAGTTATCTACTCAAGTTTGTTGAACAAAACGACTTACTTATTTTAAGCATGCTAACCTTTAGCCCGGTAAGCAAATTAAAAAAAACGCAATATGTAGGCTACACGAGAACGGATACGTCGAGTAACCAAAACAAATGCGTTAAACAAATTCGTACACGTTATTTATCAATTTAACTCTAGAATTAAAGGATATACAACGAGAAACAACGTTTGACAACCTTTAAACAGTTTTAATAACTATCTCAAAAATTATCGCTCTGATGCAAACAACTGATGAGTTATCTACTTAAATATGATGAACAAAACGACTTACGTATTTTAAACATGCTAACCTTTAGCCCGGTAAGCAAATTAAAAAAAAAACGCAATATGTAGGCTACACGAGAACGGAGACGTCGAGTAACCAAAACAAATGCGTTAAACAAATTCGTACACGTTATTTATCAATTTAGCTCTAGAATTAAAGGATATACAACGAGAAACCACGTTTGACAACCTTTAAACAGTTTTAATAACTATCTCAAAAATTATCGCTCTGATGCAAACAACTGATGAGTTATCTACTTAAATATGATGAACAAAACGACTTACGTATTCTAAACATGCTAACCTTTAGCCCGGTAAGCAAATTTAAAAAAAAACGCAATATGTAGGCTACACGAGAACGGAGACGTCGAGTAACCAAAACAAATGCGTTAAACAAATTCGTACACGTTATTTATCAATTTAACTCTAGAATTAAAGGATATACAACGAGAAACAACGTTTGACAACCTTTAAACAGTTTTAATAACTATCTCAAAAATTATCGCTCTGATGCAAACAACTGATGAGTTATCTACTTAAATTTGTTGAACAAAACGACTTACGTATTTTAAACATGCTAACCTTTAGCCCGGTAAGCAAATTAAAAAAAAAACGCAATATGTGGGCTACACGAGAACGGAGACGTCGAGTAACCAAAACAAATGCGTTAAACGAATTCGTACACGTTATTTATCAATTTAACTCTAGAATTAAAGGATATACAACGAGAAACAACGTTTGACAACCTTTAAACAGTTTTAATAACTATCTCAAAAATTATCGCTCTGATGCAAACAACTGATGAGTTATCTACTTAAATTTGATGAACAAAACGACTTACGTATTTTAAACATGCTAATCTTTAGCCCGGTAAGCAAATTAAAAAAAAAACGCAATATGTAGGCTACACGAGAACGGAGACGTCGAGTAACCAAAACAAATGCGTTAAACAAATTCGTACACGTTATTTATCAATTTAACTCTAGAATTAAAGGATATACAACGAGAAACAACGTTTGACAACCTTTAAACAGTTTTAATAACTATCTCAAAAATTGTCGCTCTGATGCAAACAACTGATGAGTTATCTACTTAAATTTGTTGAACAAAACGACTTACGTATTTTAAACATGCTAACCTTTAGCCCGGTAAGCAAATTAAAAAAAAACGCAATATGTGGGCTACACGAGAACGGAGACGTCGAGTAACCAAAACAAATGCGTTAAACAAATTCGTACACGTTATTTATCAATTTAACTCTAGAATTAAAGGATATACAACGAGAAACAACGTTTGACAACCTTTAAACAGTTTTAATAACTATCTCAAAAATTATCTCTCTGATGCAAACAACTCTACTTAAATTTGATGAACAAAACGCCTTACGTATTTTAAACATGCTAACCTTTAGCCCGGTAAGCAAGTTAAAAAAAAAACGCAATATGTAGGCTACACGAGAACGGAGACGTCGAGTAACCAAAACAAATGCGTTAAACAAATTACTACACGTTATTTATCAATTTAACTCTAGAATTAAAGGATATACAACGAGAAACAACGTTTGACAATCTTTAAACAGTTTTAATAACTATCTCAAAAATTATCGCTCTGATGCAAACAACTGATGAGTTATCTACTTAAATTTGATGAACAAAACGACTTACGTATTTTAAACATGCTAACCTTTAGCCCGGTAAGCAAATTAAAAAAAAAACGCAATATGTAGGCTACACGAGAACGGAGACGTCGAGTAACCAAAACAAATGCGTTAAACAAATTCGTACACGTTATTTATCAATTTAACTCTAGAATTAAAGGATATACAACGAGAAACAACGTTTGACAACCTTTAAACAGTTTTAATAACTATCTCAAAAATTATCACTCTGATGCAAACAACTGATGAGTTATCTACTTAAATTTGTTGAACAAAACGACTTACGTATTTTAAGCATGCTAACCTTTAGCCCGGTAAGCAAATTAAAAAAAACGCAATATGTAGGCTACACGAGAACGGATACGTCGAGTAACCAAAACAAATGCGTTAAACAAATTCGTACACGTTATTTATCAATTTAACTCTAGAATTATAGGATATACAACGAGAAACAACGTTTGACAACCTTTAAACAGTTTTAATAACTATCTCAAAAATTATCGCTCTGATGCAAACAACTGATGAGTTATCTACTTAAATTTGATGAACAAAACGACTTACGTATTTTAAACATGCTAACCTTTAGCCCGGTAAGCAAATTAAAAAAAAACGCAATATGTAGGCTACACGAGAACGGAGACGTCGAGTAACCAAAACAAATGCGTTAAACAAATTCGTACACGTTATTTATCAATTTAACTCTAGAATTAAAGGATATACAACGAGAAACAACGTTTGACAACCTTTAAACAGTTTTAAAAACTATCTCAAAAATTGTCGCTCTGATGCAAACAACTGATGAGTTATCTACTCAAGTTTGTTGAACAAAACGACTTACTTATTTTAAGCATGCTAACCTTTAGCCCGGTAAGCAAATTAAAAAAAAAAACGCAATATGTAGGCTACACGAGAACGGAGACGTCGAGTAACCAAAACAAATGCGTTAAACAAATTCGTACACGTTATTTATCAATTTAACTCTAGAATTAAAGGATATACAACGAGAAACAACGTTTGACAACCTTTAAACAGTTTTAATAACTATCTCAAAAATTGTCGCTCTGATGCAAACAACTGATGAGTTATCTACTTAAATTTGTTGAACAAAACGACTTACGTATTTTAAACATGCTAACCTTTAGCCCGGTAAGCAAGTTAAAAAAAAACGCAATATGTGGGCTACACGAGAACGGAGACGTCGAGTAACCAAAACAAATGCGCTAAACAAATTCGTACACGTTATTTATCAATTTAACTCTAGAATTAAAGGATATACAACGAGAAACAACGTTTGACAACCTTTAAACAGTTTTAATAACTATCTCAAAAATTATCGCTCTGATGCAAACAACTGATGAGTTATCTACTTAAATTTGATGAACAAAACGACTTACGTATTTTAAACATGCTAACCTTTAGCCCGGTAAGCAAATTAAAAAAAAAACGCAATATCTAGGCTACACGAGAACGGAGACGTCGAGTAACCAAAACAAATGCGTTAAACAAATTCGTACACGTTATTTATCAATTAGCTCTAGAATTAAAGGATATACAACGAGAAACAACGTTTGACAACCTTTAAACAGTTTTAATAACTATCTCAAAAATTATCGCTCTGATGCAAACAACTGATGAGTTGTCTACTTAAATTTGATGAACAAAACAACTTACGTATTTTAAACATGCTAACCTTTAGCCCGGTAAGCAAATTAAAAAAAAACGCAATATGTAGGCTACACGAAAACGGAGACGTCGAGTAACCAAAACAAATGCGTTAAACAAATTCGTACACGTTATTTATCAATTTAACTCTAGAATTAAAGGATATACAACGAGAAACAACGTTTGACAACCTTTAAACAGTTTTAATAACTATCTCCAAAATTATCGCTCTGATGCAAACAACTGATGAGTTATCTACTTAAATTTGATGAACAAAACGACTTACGTATTTTAAACATGCTAACCTTTAGCCCGGTAAGCAAATTAAAAAAAAAAACGCAATATGTAGGCTACACGAGAACGGAGACGTCGAGTAACCAAAACCAATGCGTTAAACAAATTCGTACACGTTATTTATCAATTTAACTCTAGAATTAAAGGATATACAACGAGAAACAACGTTTGACAACCTTTAAACAGTTTTAATAACTATCTCAAAAATTATCGCTCTGATGCAAACAACTGATGAGTTATCTACTTAAATTTGTTGAACAAAACGACTTACGTATTTTAAGCATGCTAACCTTTAGCCCGGTAAGCAAATTAAAAAAAACGCAATATGTAGGCTACACGAGAACGGATACGTCGAGTAACCAAAACAAATGCGTTAAACAAATTCGTACACGTTATTTATCAATTTAACTCTAGAATTAAAGGATATACAACGAGAAACAACGTTTGACAACCTTTAAACAGTTTAATAACTATCTCAAAAATTATCGCTCTGATGCAAACAACTGATGAGTTATCTACTTAAATTTGATGAACAAAACGACTTACGTATCTTAAACATGCTAACCTTTAGCCCGGTAAGCAAATTAAAAAAAAAACGCAATATTTAGGCTACACGAGAACGGAGACGTCGAGTAACCAAAACAAATGCGTTAAACAAATTCGTACACGTTATTTATCAATTTAACTCTAGAATTAAAGGATATACAACGAGAAACAACGTTTGACAACCTTTAAACAGTTTTAATAACTATCTCAAAAATTGTCGCTCTGATGCAAACAACTGATGAGTTATCTACTCAAGTTTGTTGAACAAAACGACTTACTTATTTTAAGCATGCTAACCTTTAGCCCGGTAAGCAAATTAAAAAAAAAACGCAATATGTGGGCTACACGAGAACGGAGACGTCGAGTAACCAAAACAAATGCGTTAAACAAATTCGTACACGTTATTTATCAATTTAACTCTAGAATTAAAGGATATACAACGAGAAACAACGTTTGACAACCTTTAAACAGTTTTAATAACTATCTCAAAAATTATCGCTCTGATGCAAACAACTGATGAGTTATCTACTTAAATTTGTTGAACAAAACGACTTACGTATTTTAAACATGCTAACCTTTAGCCCGGTAAGCAAATTAAAAAAAAAACGCAATATGTGGGCTACACGAGAACGGAGACGTCGAGTAACCAAAACAAATGCGTTAAACGAATTCGTACACGTTATTTATCAATTTAACTCTAGAATTAAAGGATATACAACGAGAAACAACGTTTGACAACCTTTAAACAGTTTTAATAACTATCTCAAAAATTATCGCTCTGATGCAAACAACTGATGAGTTATCTACTTAAATTTGATGAACAAAACGACTTACGTATTTTAAACATGCTAACCTTTAGCCCGGTAAGCAAATTAAAAAAAAAAACGCAATATGTAGGCTACACGAGAACGGAGACGTCGAGTAACCAAAACAAATGCGTTAAACAAATTCGTACACGTTATTTATCAATTTAACTCTAGAATTAAAGGATATACAACGAGAAACAACGTTTGACAACCTTTAAACAGTTTTAATAACTATCTCAAAAATTGTCGCTCTGATGCAAACAACTGATGAGTTATCTACTTAAATTTGTTGAACAAAACGACTTACGTATTTTAAACATGCTAACCTTTAGCCCGGTAAGCAAATTAAAAAAAAAACGCAATATGTGGGCTACACGAGAACGGAGACGTCGAGTAACCAAAACAAATGCGTTAAACAAATTCGTACACGTTATTTATCAATTTAACTCTAGAATTAAAGGATATACAACGAGAAACAACGTTTGACAACCTTTAAACAGTTTTAATAACTATCTCAAAAATTATCTCTCTGATGCAAACAACTCTACTTAAATTTGATGAACAAAACGACTTACGTATTTTAAACATGCTAACCTTTAGCCCGGTAAGCAAGTTAAAAAAAAAACGCAATATGTAGGCTACACGAGAACGGAGACGTCGAGTAACCAAAACAAATGCGTTAAACAAATTACTACACGTTATTTATCAATTTAACTCTAGAATTAAAGGATATACAACGAGAAACAACGTTTGACAACCTTTAAACAGTTTTAATAACTATCTCAAAAATTATCGCTCTGATGCAAACAACTGATGAGTTATCTACTTAAATTTGATGAACAAAACGACTTACGTATTTTAAACATGCTAACTTTTAGCCCGGTAAGCAAATTAAAAAAAAAACGCAATATGTAGGCTACACGAGAACGGAGACGTCGAGTAACCAAAACAAATGCGTTAAACAAATTCGTACACGTTATTTATCAATTTAACTCTAGAATTAAAGGATATACAACGAGAAACAACGTTTGACAACCTTTAAACAGTTTTAATAACTATCTCAAAAATTATCACTCTGATGCAAACAACTGATGAGTTATCTACTTAAATTTGTTGAACAAAACGACTTACGTATTTTAAGCATGCTAACCTTTAGCCCGGTAAGCAAATTAAAAAAAACGCAATATGTAGGCTACACGAGAACGGATACGTCGAGTAACCAAAACAAATGCGTTAAACAAATTCGTACACGTTATTTATCAATTTAACTCTAGAATTAAAGGATATACAACGAGAAACAACGTTTGACAACCTTTAAACAGTTTTAATAACTATCTCAAAAATTGTCGCTCTGATGCAAACAACTGATGAGTTATCTACTCAAGTTTGTTGAACAAAACGACTTACTTATTTTAAGCATGCTAACCTTTAGCCCGGTAAGCAAATTAAAAAAAAAAACGCAATATGTAGGCTACACGAGAACGGAGACGTCGAGTAACCAAAACAAATGCGTTAAACAAATTCGTACACGTTATTTATCAATTTAACTCTAGAATTAAAGGATATACAACGAGAAACAACGTTTGACAACCTTTAAACAGTTTTAATAACTATCTCAAAAATTGTCGCTCTGATGCAAACAACTGATGAGTTATCTACTTAAATTTGTTGAACAAAACGACTTACGTATTTTAAACATGCTAACCTTTAGCCCGGTAAGCAAGTTAAAAAAAAACGCAATATGTGGGCTACACGAGAACGGAGACGTCGAGTAACCAAAACAAATGCGCTAAACAAATTCGTACACGTTATTTATCAATTTAACTCTAGAATTAAAGGATATACAACGAGAAACAACGTTTGACAACCTTTAAACAGTTTTAATAACTATCTCAAAAATTATCGCTCTGATGCAAACAACTGATGAGTTATCTACTTAAATTTGATGAACAAAACGACTTACGTATTTTAAACATGCTAACCTTTAGCCCGGTAAGCAAATTAAAAAAAAAACGCAATATCTAGGCTACACGAGAACGGAGACGTCGAGTAACCAAAACAAATGCGTTAAACAAATTCGTACACGTTATTTATCAATTTAACTCTAGAATTAAAGGATATACAACGAGAAACAACGTTTGACAACCTTTAAACAGTTTTAATAACTATCTCAAAAATTATCGCTCTGATGCAAACAACTGATGAGTTGTCTACTTAAATTTGATGAACAAAACAACTTACGTATTTTAAACATGCTAACCTTTAGCCCGGTAAGCAAATTAAAAAAAAACGCAATATGTGGGCTACACGAGAACGGAGACGTCGAGTAACCAAAACAAATGCGTTAAACAAATTCGTACACGTTATTTATCAATTTAACTCTAGAATTAAAGGATATACAACGAGAAACAACGTTTGACAACCTTTAAACAGTTTTAATAACTATCTCCAAAATTATCGCTCTGATGCAAACAACTGATGAGTTATCTACTTAAATTTGATGAACAAAACGACTTACGTATTTTAAACATGCTAACCTTTAGCCCGGTAAGCAAATTAAAAAAAAAACGCAATATGTAGGCTACACGAGAACGGATACGTCGAGTAACCAAAACAAATGCGTTAAACAAATTCGTACACGTTATTTATCAATTTAACTCTAGAATTAAAGGATATACAACGAGAAACAACGTTTGACAACCTTTAAACAGTTTTAATAACTATCTCAAAAATTATCGCTCTGATGCAAACAACTGATGAGTTATCTACTTAAATTTGATGAACAAAACGACTTACGTATCTTAAACATGCTAACCTTTAGCCCGGTAAGCAAATTAAAAAAAAACGCAATATGTAGGCTACACGAGAACGGAGACGTCGAGTAACCAAAACAAATGCGTTAAACAAATTCGTACACGTTATCTATCAATTTAACTCTAGAATTAAAGGATATACAACGAGAAACAACGTTTGACAACCTTTAAACAGTTTTAATAACTATCTCAAAAATTTTCGCTCTGATGCAAACAACTGATGAGTTATCTACTCAAGTTTGTTGAACAAAACGACTTACTTATTTTAAGCATGCTAACCTTTAGCCCGGTAAGCAAATTAAAAAAAAAACGCAATATGTGGGCTACACGAGAACGGAGACGTCGAGTAACCAAAACAAATGCGTTAAACAAATTCGTACACGTTATTTATCAATTTAACTCTAGAATTAAAGGATATACAACGAGAAACAACGTTTGACAACCTTTAAACAGTTTTAATAACTATCTCAAAAATTATCGCTCTGATGCAAACAACTGATGAGTTATCTACTTAAATATGATGAACAAAACGACTTACGTATTTTAAACATGCTAACCTTTAGCCCGGTAAGCAAATTAAAAAAAAAACGCAATATGTGGGCTACACGAGAACGGAGACGTCGAGTAACCAAAACAAATGCGTTAAATAAATTCGTACACGTTATTTATCAATTTAACTCTAGAATTAAAGGATATACAACGAGAAACAACGTTTGACAACCTTTAAACAGTTTTAATAACTATCTCAAAAATTGTCGCTCTGATGCAAACAACTGATGAGTTATCTACTCAAGTTTGTTGAACAAAACGACTTACTTATTTTAAGCATGCTAACCTTTAGCCCGGTAAGCAAATTAAAAAAAAAACGCAATATGTGGGCTACACGAGAACGGAGACGTCGAGTAACCAAAACAAATGCGTTAAACAAATTCGTACACGTTATTTATCAATTTAACTCTAGAATTAAAGGATATACAACGAGAAACAACGTTTGACAACCTTTAAACAGTTTTAATAACTATCTCAAAAATTATCGCTCTGATGCAAACAACTGATGAGTTATCTACTCAAGTTTGTTGAACAAAACGACTTACTTATTTTAAGCATGCTAACCTTTAGCCCGGTAAGCAAATTAAAAAAAACGCAATATGTAGGCTACACGAGAACGGATACGTCGAGTAACCAAAACAAATGCGTTAAACAAATTCGTACACGTTATTTATCAATTTAACTCTAGAATTAAAGGATATACAACGAGAAACAACGTTTGACAACCTTTAAACAGTTTTAATAACTATCTCAAAAATTGTCGCTCTGATGCAAACAACTGATGAGTTATCTACTCAAGTTTGTTGAACAAAACGACTTACTTATTTTAAGCATGCTAACCTTTAGCCCGGTAAGCAAATTTAAAAAAAAACGCAATATGTAGGCTACACGAGAACGGAGACGTCGAGTAACCAAAACAAATGCGTTAAACAAATTCGTACACGTTATTTATCAATTTAACTCTAGAATTAAAGGATATACAACGAGAAACAACGTTTGACAACCTTTAAACAGTTTTAATAACTATCTCAAAAATTGTCGCTCTGATGCAAACAACTGATGAGTTATCTACTTACATTTGTTGAACAAAACGACTTACGTATTTTAAGCATGCTAACCTTTAGCCCGGTAAGCAAATTAAAAAAAAACGCAATATGTAGGCTACACGAGAACGGAGACGTCGAGTAACCAAAACAAATGCGTTAAACAAATTCGTACACGTTATTTATCAATTTAACTCTAGAATTAAAGGATATACAACGAGAAACAACGTTTGACAACCTTTAAACAGTTTTAATAACTATCTCAAAAATTGTCGCTCTGATGCAAACAACTGATGAGTTATCTACTTAAATTTGATGAACAAAACGACTTACGTATTTTAAACATGCTAACCTTTAGCCCGGTAAGCAAATTAAAAAAAAAACGCAATATGTAGGCTACACGAGAACGGAGACTTCGAGTAACCAAAACAAATGCGTTAAACAAATTCGTACACGTTATTTATCAATTTAACTCTAGAATTAAAGGATATACAACGAGAAACAACGTTTGACAACCTTTAAACAGTTTTAATAACTATCTCAAAAATTATCGCTCTGATGCAAACAACTGATGAGTTATCTACTTAAATATGATGAACAAAACGACTTACGTATTTTAAACATGCTAACCTTTAGCCCAGTAAGCAAATTAAAAAAAAACGCAATATGTAGGCTACACGAGAACGGAGACGTCGAGTAACCAAAACAAATGCGTTAAACAAATTCGTACACGTTATTTATCAATTTAACTCTAGAATTAAAGGATATACAACGAGAAACAACGTTTGACAACCTTTAAACAGTTTTAATAACTATCTCAAAAATTATCGCTCTGATGCAAACAACTGATGAGTTATCTACTTAAATTTGATGAACAAAACGACTTACGTATTTTAAACATGCTAACCTTTAGCCCGGTAAGCAAATTAAAAAAAAAAAACGCAATATTTAGGCTACACAAGAACGGAGACGTCGAGTAACCAAAACAAATGCGTTAAACAAATTCGTACACGTTATTTATCAATTTAACTCTAGAATTAAAGGATATACAACGAGAAACAACGTTTGACAACCTTTAAACAGTTTTAATAACTATCTCAAAAATTATCGCTCTGATGCAAACAACTGATGAGTTATCTACTTAAATATGATGAACAAAACGACTTACGTATTTTAAACATGCAAACCTTTAGCCCGGTAAGCAAATTAAAAAAAAAACGCAATATGTAGGCTACACGAGAACGGAGACATCGAGTAACCAAAACAAATGCGTTAAACAAATTCGTACACGTTATCTATCAATTTAACTCTAGAATTAAAGGATATACAACGAGAAACAACGTTTGACAACCTTTAAACAGTTTTAATAACTATCTCAAAAATTGTCGCTCTGATGCAAACAACTGCTGAGTTATCTACTTAAATTTGATGAACAAAACGACTTACTTATTTTAAACATGCTAACCTTTAGCCCGGTAAGCAAATTAAAAAAAAAACGCAATATGTAGGCTACACGAGAACGGAGACGTCGAGTAACCAAAACAAATGCGTTAAACAAATTCGTACACGTTATTTATCAATTTAACTCTAGAATTAAAGGATATACAACGAGAAACAACGTTTGACAACCTTTAAACAGTTTTAATAACTATCTCAAAAATTGTCGCTCTGATGCAAACAACTGATGAGTTATCTACTTAAATTTTATGAACAAAACGACTTACGTATTTTAAACATGCTAACCTTTAGCCCGGTAAGCAAATTAAAAAAAAAACGCAATATGTAGGATACACGAGAACGGAGACGTCGAGTAACCAAAACAAATGCGTTAAAAAAATTCGTACACGTTATTTATCAATTTAACTCTAGAATTAAAGGATATACAACGAGAAGCAACGTTTGACAACCTTTAAACAGTTTTAATAACTGTCTCAAAAATTATCGCTCTGATGCAAATAACTGATGAGTTATCTACTTAAATATGATGAACAAAACGACTTACGTATTTTAAGCATGCTAACCTTTAGCCCGGTAAGCAAATTAAAAAAAAAACGCAATATGTAGGCTACACGAGAACGGAGACGTCGAGTAACCAAAACAAATGCGTTAAACAAATTCGTACACGTTATTTATCAATTTAACTCTAGAATTAAAGGATATACAACGAGAAACAACGTTTGACAACCTTTAAACAGTTTTAATAACTATCTCAAAAATTGTCGCTCTGATGCAAACAACTGATGAGTTATCTACTTAAATTTGATGAACAAAACGACTTACGTATTTTAAACATGCTAACCTTTAGCCCGGTAAGCAAATTAAAAAAAAAAACGCAATATGTAGGCTACACGAGAACGGAGACTTCGAGTAACCAAAACAAATGCGTTAAACAAATTCGTACACGTTATTTATCAATTTAACTCTAGAATTAAGGGATATACAACGAGAAACAACGTTTGACAACCTTTAAACAGTTTTAATAACTATCTCAAAAATTATCGCTCTGATGCAAACAACTGATGAGTTATCTACTTAAATTTTTTGAACAAAACGACTTACGTATTTTAAGCATGCTAACCTTTAGCCCGGTAAGCAAATTAAAAAAAAAAAACGCAATATGTAGGCTACACGAGAACGGAGACGTCGAGTAACCAAAACAAATGCGTTAAACAAATTCGTACACGTTATTTATCAATTTAACTCTAGAATTAAAGGATATACAACGAGAAACAACGTTTGACAACCTTTAAACAGTTTTAATCACTATCTCAAAAATTGTCGCTCTGATGCAAACAACTGATGAGTCATCTACTTAAATTTGTTGAACAAAACGACTTACGTATTTTAAACATGCTAACCTTTAGCCCGGTAAGCAAATTAAAAAAAAAACGCAATATGTAGGCTACACGAGAACGGAGACGTCGAGTAACCAAAACAAATGCGTTAAACAAATTCGTACACGTTATTTTTCAATTTAACTCTAGAATTAAAGGATATACAACGAGAAACAACGTTTGACAACCTTTAAACAGTTTTAATAACAATCTCAAAAATTATCGCTCTGATGCAAACAACTGATGAGTTATCTACTTAAATATGATGAACAAAACGACTTACGTATTTTAAACATGCTAACCTTTAGCCCGGTAAGCAAATTAAAAAAAAACGCAATATGTAGGCTACACGAGAACGGAGACGTCGAGTAACCAAAACAAATGCGTCAAACAAATTCGTACACGTTATTTATCAATTTAACTCTAGAATTAAAGGATATACAACGAGAAACAACGTTTGACAACCTTTAAACAGTTTTAATAACTATCTCAAAAATTATCGCTCTGATGCAAACAACTGATGAGTTATCTACTTAAATTTTTTGAACAAAACGACTTACGTATTTTAAGCATGCTAACCTTTAGCCCGGTAAGTAAATTAAAAAAAAAACGCAATATGTAGGCTACACGAGAACGGAGACGTCGAGTAACCAAAAAAAATGCGTTAAACAAATTCGTACACGTTATTTATCAATTTAACTCTAGAATTAAAGGATATACAACGAGAAACAACGTTTGACAACCTTTAAACAGTTTTAATAACTATCTCAAAAATTATCGCTCTGATGCAAACAACTGATGAGTTATCTACTTAAATATGATGAACAAAACGACTTACGTATTTTAAACATGCTAACCTTTAGCCCGGTAAGCAAATTAAAAAAAAACGCAATATGTAGGCTACACGAGAACGGAGACGTCGAGTAACCAAAACAAATGCGTTAACCAAATTCGTACACGTTATTTATCAATTTAACTCTAGAATTAAAGGACATACAACGAGAAACAACGTTCGACAACCTTTAAACAGTTTTAATAACTATCTCAAAAATTGTCGCTCTGATGCAAACAACTGATGAGTTATCTACTTAAATTTGTTGAACAAAACGACTTACGTATTTTAAGCATGCTAACCTTTAGCCCGGTAAGCAAATTAAAAAAAAAACGCAATATGTAGGATACACGAGAACGGAGACGTCGAGTAACCAAAACAAATGCGTTAAAAAAATTCGTACACGTTATTTATCAATTTAACTCTAGAATTAAAGGATATACAACGAGAAGCAACGTTTGACAACCTTTAAACAGTTTTAATAACTGTCTCAAAAATTATCGCTCTGATGCAAATAACTGATGAGTTATCTACTTAAATATGATGAACAAAACGACTTACGTATTTTAAGCATGCTAACCTTTAGCCCGGTAAGCAAATTAAAAAAAAAACGCAATATGTAGGCTACACGAGAACGGAGACGTCGAGTAACCAAAACAAATGCGTTAAACAAATTCGTACACGTTATTTATCAATTTAACTCTAGAATTAAAGGATATACAACGAGAAACAACGTTTGACAACCTTTAAACAGTTTTAATAACTATCTCAAAAATTGTCGCTCTGATGCAAACAACTGATGAGTTATCTACTTAAATTTGATGAACAAAACGACTTACGTATTTTAAACATGCTAACCTTTAGCCCGGTAAGCAAATTAAAAAAAAAAACGCAATATGTAGGCTACACGAGAACGGAGACTTCGAGTAACCAAAACAAATGCGTTAAACAAATTCGTACACGTTATTTATCAATTTAACTCTAGAATTAAGGGATATACAACGAGAAACAACGTTTGACAACCTTTAAACAGTTTTAATAACTATCTCAAAAATTATCGCTCTGATGCAAACAACTGATGAGTTATCTACTTAAATTTTTTGAACAAAACGACTTACGTATTTTAAGCATGCTAACCTTTAGCCCGGTAAGCAAATTAAAAAAAAAACGCAATATGTAGGCTACACGAGAACGGAGACGTCGAGTAACCAAAACAAATGCGTTAAACAAATTCGTACACGTTATTTATCAATTTAACTCTAGAATTAAAGGATATACAACGAGAAACAACGTTTGACAACCTTTAAACAGTTTTAATAACTATCTCAAAAATTGTCGCTCTGATGCAAACAACTGATGAGTCATCTACTTAAATTTGTTGAACAAAACGACTTACGTATTTTAAACATGCTAACCTTTAGCCCGGTAAGCAAATTAAAAAAAAAACGCAATATGTAGGCTACACGAGAACGGAGACGTCGAGTAACCAAAACAAATGCGTTAAACAAATTCGTACACGTTATTTTTCAATTTAACTCTAGAATTAAAGGATATACAACGAGAAACAACGTTTGACAACCTTTAAACAGTTTTAATAACAATCTCAAAAATTATCGCTCTGATGCAAACAACTGATGAGTTATCTACTTAAATATGATGAACAAAACGACTTACGTATTTTAAACATGCTAACCTTTAGCCCGGTAAGCAAATTAAAAAAAAACGCAATATGTAGGCTACACGAGAACGGAGACGTCGAGTAACCAAAACAAATGCGTCAAACAAATTCGTACACGTTATTTATCAATTTAACTCTAGAATTAAAGGATATACAACGAGAAACAACGTTTGACAACCTTTAAACAGTTTTAATAACTATCTCAAAAATTATCGCTCTGATGCAAACAACTGATGAGTTATCTACTTAAATTTTTTGAACAAAACGACTTACGTATTTTAAGCATGCTAACCTTTAGCCCGGTAAGTAAATTAAAAAAAAAACGCAATATGTAGGCTACACGAGAACGGAGACGTCGAGTAACCAAAACAAATGCGTTAAACAAATTCGTACACGTTATTTATCAATTTAACTCTAGAATTAAAGGATATACAACGAGAAACAACGTTTGACAACCTTTAAACAGTTTTAATAACTATCTCAAAAATTATCGCTCTGATGCAAACAACTGATGAGTTATCTACTTAAATATGATGAACAAAACGACTTACGTATTTTAAACATGCTAACCTTTAGCCCGGTAAGCAAATTAAAAAAAAACGCAATATGTAGGCTACACGAGAACGGAGACGTCGAGTAACCAAAACAAATGCGTTAACCAAATTCGTACACGTTATTTATCAATTTAACTCTAGAATTAAAGGACATACAACGAGAAACAACGTTTGACAACCTTTAAACAGTTTTAATAACTATCTCAAAAATTGTCGCTCTGATGCAAACAACTGATGAGTTATCTACTTAAATTTGTTGAACAAAACGACTTACGTATTTTAAGCATGCTAACCTTTAGCCCGGTAAGCAAATTAAAAAAAAAACGCAATATGTAGCCTACACGAGAACGGAGACGTCGAGTAACCAAAACAAATGCGTTAAACAAATTCGTACACGTTATTTATCAATTTAACTCTAGAATTAAAGGATATACAACGAGAAACAACGTTTGACAACCTTTAAACAGTTTTAATAACTATCTCAAAAATTGTCGCTCTGATGCAAACAACTGATGAGTTATCTACTTAAATTTGTTGAACAAAACGACTTACGTATTTTAAGCATGCTAACCTTTAGCCCGGTAAGCAAATTAAAAAAAAAACGCAATATGTAGCCTACACGAGAACGGAGACGTCGAGTAACCAAAACAAATGCGTTAAACAAATTCGTACAGGTTATTTATCAATTTAACTCTAGAATTAAAGGATATACAACGAGAAACAACGTTTGACAACCTTTAAACAGTTTTAATAACTATCTCCAAAATTATCGCTCTGATGCAAACAACTGATGAGTTATCTACTTAAATTTGATGAACAAAACGACTTACGTATTTTAAACATGCTAACCTTTAGCCCGGTAAGCAAATTAAAAAAAAAAACGCAATATGTAGGCTACACGAGAACGGAGACGTCGAGTAACCAAAACCAATGCGTTAAACAAATTCGTACACGTTATTTATCAATTTAACTCTAGAATTAAAGGATATACAACGAGAAACAACGTTTGACAACCTTTAAACAGTTTTAATAACTATCTCAAAAATTATCGCTCTGATGCAAACAACTGATGAGTTATCTACTTAAATTTGTTGAACAAAACGACTTACGTATTTTAAGCATGCTAACCTTTAGCCCGGTAAGCAAATTAAAAAAAACGCAATATGTAGGCTACACGAGAACGGATACGTCGAGTAACCAAAACAAATGCGTTAAACAAATTCGTACACGTTATTTATCAATTTAACTCTAGAATTAAAGGATATACAACGAGAAACAACGTTTGACAACCTTTAAACAGTTTAATAACTATCTCAAAAATTATCGCTCTGATGCAAACAACTGATGAGTTATCTACTTAAATTTGATGAACAAAACGACTTACGTATCTTAAACATGCTAACCTTTAGCCCGGTAAGCAAATTAAAAAAAAAACGCAATATTTAGGCTACACGAGAACGGAGACGTCGAGTAACCAAAACAAATGCGTTAAACAAATTCGTACACGTTATTTATCAATTTAACTCTAGAATTAAAGGATATACAACGAGAAACAACGTTTGACAACCTTTAAACAGTTTTAATAACTATCTCAAAAATTGTCGCTCTGATGCAAACAACTGATGAGTTATCTACTCAAGTTTGTTGAACAAAACGACTTACTTATTTTAAGCATGCTAACCTTTAGCCCGGTAAGCAAATTAAAAAAAAAACGCAATATGTGGGCTACACGAGAACGGAGACGTCGAGTAACCAAAACAAATGCGTTAAACAAATTCGTACACGTTATTTATCAATTTAACTCTAGAATTAAAGGATATACAACGAGAAACAACGTTTGACAACCTTTAAACAGTTTTAATAACTATCTCAAAAATTATCGCTCTGATGCAAACAACTGATGAGTTATCTACTTAAATTTGTTGAACAAAACGACTTACGTATTTTAAACATGCTAACCTTTAGCCCGGTAAGCAAATTAAAAAAAAAACGCAATATGTGGGCTACACGAGAACGGAGACGTCGAGTAACCAAAACAAATGCGTTAAACGAATTCGTACACGTTATTTATCAATTTAACTCTAGAATTAAAGGATATACAACGAGAAACAACGTTTGACAACCTTTAAACAGTTTTAATAACTATCTCAAAAATTATCGCTCTGATGCAAACAACTGATGAGTTATCTACTTAAATTTGATGAACAAAACGACTTACGTATTTTAAACATGCTAACCTTTAGCCCGGTAAGCAAATTAAAAAAAAAAACGCAATATGTAGGCTACACGAGAACGGAGACGTCGAGTAACCAAAACAAATGCGTTAAACAAATTCGTACACGTTATTTATCAATTTAACTCTAGAATTAAAGGATATACAACGAGAAACAACGTTTGACAACCTTTAAACAGTTTTAATAACTATCTCAAAAATTGTCGCTCTGATGCAAACAACTGATGAGTTATCTACTTAAATTTGTTGAACAAAACGACTTACGTATTTTAAACACGCTAACCTTTAGCCCGGTAAGCAAATTAAAAAAAAAACGCAATATGTGGGCTACACGAGAACGGAGACGTCGAGTAACCAAAACAAATGCGTTAAACAAATTCGTACACGTTATTTATCAATTTAACTCTAGAATTAAAGGATATACAACGAGAAACAACGTTTGACAACCTTTAAACAGTTTTAATAACTATCTCAAAAATTATCTCTCTGATGCAAACAACTCTACTTAAATTTGATGAACAAAACGACTTACGTATTTTAAACATGCTAACCTTTAGCCCGGTAAGCAAGTTAAAAAAAAAACGCAATATGTAGGCTACACGAGAACGGAGACGTCGAGTAACCAAAACAAATGCGTTAAACAAATTACTACACGTTATTTATCAATTTAACTCTAGAATTAAAGGATATACAACGAGAAACAACGTTTGACAACCTTTAAACAGTTTTAATAACTATCTCAAAAATTATCGCTCTGATGCAAACAACTGATGAGTTATCTACTCAAGTTTGTTGAACAAAACGACTTACTTATTTTAAGCATGCTAACCTTTAGCCCGGTAAGCAAATTAAAAAAAACGCAATATGTAGGCTACACGAGAACGGATACGTCGAGTAACCAAAACAAATGCGTTAAACAAATTACTACACGTTATTTATCAATTTAACTCTAGAATTAAAGGATATACAACGAGAAACAACGTTTGACAACCTTTAAACAGTTTTAATAACTATCTCAAAAATTATCGCTCTGATGCAAACAACTGATGAGTTATCTACTCAAGTTTGTTGAACAAAACGACTTACGTATTTTAAACATGCTAACCTTTAGCCCGGTAAGCAAGTTAAAAAAAAAACGCAATATGTAGGCTACACGAGAACGGAGACGTCGAGTAACCAAAACAAATGCGTTAAACAAATTACTACACGTTATTTATCAATTTAACTCTAGAATTAAAGGATATACAACGAGAAACAACGTTTGACAACCTTTAAACAGTTTTAATAACTATCTCAAAAATTATCGCTCTGATGCAAACAACTGATGAGTTATCTACTTAAATTTGATGAACAAAACGACTTACGTATCTTAAACATGCTAACCTTTAGCCCGGTAAGCAAATTAAAAAAAAAACGCAATATGTAGGCTACACGAGAACGGAGACGTCGAGTAACCAAAACAAATGCGTTAAACAAATTCGTACACGTTATTTATCAATTTAACTCTAGAATTAAAGGATATACAACGAGAAACAACGTTTGACAACCTTTAAACAGTTTTAATAACTATCTCAAAAATTTTCGCTCTGATGCAAACAACTGATGAGTTATCTACTCAAGTTTGTTGAACAAAACGACTTACTTATTTTAAGCATGCTAACCTTTAGCCCGGTAAGCAAATTAAAAAAAAAACGCAATATGTGGGCTACACGAGAACGGAGACGTCGAGTAACCAAAACAAATGCGTTAAACAAATTCGTACACGTTATTTATCAATTTAACTCTAGAATTAAAGGATATACAACGAGAAACAACGTTTGACAACCTTTAAACAGTTTTAATAACTATCTCAAAAATTATCGCTCTGATGCAAACAACTGATGAGTTATCTACTTAAATATGATGAACAAAACGACTTACGTATTTTAAACATGCTAAGCTTTAGCCCGGTAAGCAAATTAAAAAAAAACGCAATATGTGGGCTACACGAGAACGGAGACGTCGAGTAACCAAAACAAATGCGTTAAATAAATTCGTACACGTTATTTATCAATTTAACTCTAGAATTAAAGGATATACAACGAGAAACAACGTTTGACAACCTTTAAACAGTTTTAATAACTATCTCAAAAATTGTCGCTCTGATGCAAACAACTGATGAGTTATCTACTCAAGTTTGTTGAACAAAACGACTTACTTATTTTAAGCATGCTAACCTTTAGCCCGGTAAGCAAATTAAAAAAAAAAACGCAATATGTGGGCTACACGAGAACGGAGACGTCGAGTAACCAAAACAAATGCGTTAAACAAATTCGTACACGTTATTTATCAATTTAACTCTAGAATTAAAGGATATACAACGAGAAACAACGTTTGACAACCTTTAAACAGTTTTAATAACTATCTCAAAAATTATCGCTCTGATGCAAACAACTGATGAGTTATCTACTCAAGTTTGTTGAACAAAACGACTTACTTATTTTAAGCATGCTAACCTTTAGCCCGGTAAGCAAATTAAAAAAAACGCAATATGTAGGCTACACGAGAACGGATACGTCGAGTAACCAAAACAAATGCGTTAAACAAATTCGTACACGTTATTTATCAATTTAACTCTAGAATTAAAGGATATACAACGAGAAACAACGTTTGACAACCTTTAAACAGTTTTAATAACTATCTCAAAAATTATCGCTCTGATGCAAACAACTGATGAGTTATCTACTCAAGTTTGTTGAACAAAACGACTTACTTATTTTAAGCATGCTAACCTTTAGCCCGGTAAGCAAATTAAAAAAAAAACGCAATATGTGGGCTACACGAGAACGGAGACGTCGAGTAACCAAAACAAATGCGTTAAACAAATTCGTACACGTTATTTATCAATTTAACTCTAGAATTAAAGGATATACAACGAGAAACAACGTTTGACAACCTTTAAACAGTTTTAATAACTATCTCAAAAATTGTCGCTCTGATGCAAACAACTGATGAGTTATCTACTTAAATTTGATGAACAAAACGACTTACGTATTTTAAACATGCTAACCTTTAGCCCGGTAAGCAAATTAAAAAAAAAAACGCAATATGTAGGCTACACGAGAACGGAGACTTCGAGTAACCAAAACAAATGCGTTAAACAAATTCGTACACGTTATTTATCAATTTAACTCTAGAATTAAGGGATATACAACGAGAAACAACGTTTGACAACCTTTAAACAGTTTTAATAACTATCTCAAAAATTATCGCTCTGATGCAAACAACTGATGAGTTATCTACTTAAATTTTTTGAACAAAACGACTTACGTATTTTAAGCATGCTAACCTTTAGCCCGGTAAGCAAATTAAAAAAAAAACGCAATATGTAGGCTACACGAGAACGGAGACGTCGAGTAACCAAAACAAATGCGTTAAACAAATTCGTACACGTTATTTATCAATTTAACTCTAGAATTAAAGGATATACAACGAGAAACAACGTTTGACAACCTTTAAACAGTTTTAATAACTATCTCAAAAATTGTCGCTCTGATGCAAACAACTGATGAGTCATCTACTTAAATTTGTTGAACTTACGTATTTTAAACATGCTAACCTTTAGCCCGGTAAGCAAATTAAAAAAAAAACGCAATATGTAGGCTACACGAGAACGGAGACGTCGAGTAACCAAAACAAATGCGTTAAACAAATTCGTACACGTTATTTTTCAATTTAACTCTAGAATTAAAGGATATACAACGAGAAACAACGTTTGACAACCTTTAAACAGTTTTAATAACAATCTCAAAAATTATCGCTCTGATGCAAACAACTGATGAGTTATCTACTTAAATATGATGAACAAAACGACTTACGTATTTTAAACATGCTAACCTTTAGCCCGGTAAGCAAATTAAAAAAAAACGCAATATGTAGGCTACACGAGAACGGAGACGTCGAGTAACCAAAACAAATGCGTCAAACAAATTCGTACACGTTATTTATCAATTTAACTCTAGAATTAAAGGATATACAACGAGAAACAACGTTTGACAACCTTTAAACAGTTTTAATAACTATCTCAAAAATTATCGCTCTGATGCAAACAACTGATGAGTTATCTACTTAAATTTTTTGAACAAAACGACTTACGTATATTAAGCATGCTAACCTTTAGCCCGGTAAGTAAATTAAAAAAAAAACGCAATATGTAGGCTACACGAGAACGGAGACGTCGAGTAACCAAAACAAATGCGTTAAACAAATTCGTACACGTTATTTATCAATTTAACTCTAGAATTAAAGGATATACAACGAGAAACAACGTTTGACAACCTTTAAACAGTTTTAATAACTATCTCAAAAATTATCGCTCTGATGCAAACAACTGATGAGTTATCTACTTAAATATGATGAACAAAACGACTTACGTATTTTAAACATGCTAACCTTTAGCCCGGTAAGCAAATTAAAAAAAAACGCAATATGTAGGCTACACGAGAACGGAGACGTCGAGTAACCAAAACAAATGCGTTAACCAAATTCGTACACGTTATTTATCAATTTAACTCTAGAATTAAAGGACATACAACGAGAAACAACGTTTGACAACCTTTAAACAGTTTTAATAACTATCTCAAAAATTGTCGCTCTGATGCAAACAACTGATGAGTTATCTACTTAAATTTGTTGAACAAAACGACTTACGTATTTTAAGCATGCTAACCTTTAGCCCGGTAAGCAAATTAAAAAAAAAACGCAATATGTAGCCTACACGAGAACGGAGACGTCGAGTAACCAAAACAAATGCGTTAAACAAATTCGTACACGTTATTTATCAATTTAACTCTAGAATTAAAGGATATACAACGAGAAACAACGTTTGACAACCTTTAAACAGTTTTAATAACTATCTCAAAAATTGTCGCTCTGATGCAAACAACTGATGAGTTATCTACTTAAATTTGTTGAACAAAACGACTTACGTATTTTAAGCATGCTAACCTTTAGCCCGGTAAGCAAATTAAAAAAAAAACGCAATATGTAGCCTACACGAGAACGGAGACGTCGAGTAACCAAAACAAATGCGTTAAACAAATTCGTACACGTTATTTATCAATTTAACTCTAGAATTAAAGGATATACAACGAGAAACAACGTTTGACAACCTTTAAACAGTTTTAATAACTATCTCCAAAATTATCGCTCTGATGCAAACAACTGATGAGTTATCTACTTAAATTTGATGAACAAAACGACTTACGTATTTTAAACATGCTAACCTTTAGCCCGGTAAGCAAATTAAAAAAAAAAACGCAATATGTAGGCTACACGAGAACGGAGACGTCGAGTAACCAAAACCAATGCGTTAAACAAATTCGTACACGTTATTTATCAATTTAACTCTAGAATTAAAGGATATACAACGAGAAACAACGTTTGACAACCTTTAAACAGTTTTAATAACTATCTCAAAAATTATCGCTCTGATGCAAACAACTGATGAGTTATCTACTTAAATTTGTTGAACAAAACGACTTACGTATTTTAAGCATGCTAACCTTTAGCCCGGTAAGCAAATTAAAAAAAACGCAATATGTAGGCTACACGAGAACGGATACGTCGAGTAACCAAAACAAATGCGTTAAACAAATTCGTACACGTTATTTATCAATTTAACTCTAGAATTAAAGGATATACAACGAGAAACAACGTTTGACAACCTTTAAACAGTTTAATAACTATCTCAAAAATTATCGCTCTGATGCAAACAACTGATGAGTTATCTACTTAAATTTGATGAACAAAACGACTTACGTATCTTAAACATGCTAACCTTTAGCCCGGTAAGCAAATTAAAAAAAAAACGCAATATTTAGGCTACACGAGAACGGAGACGTCGAGTAACCAAAACAAATGCGTTAAACAAATTCGTACACGTTATTTATCAATTTAACTCTAGAATTAAAGGATATACAACGAGAAACAACGTTTGACAACCTTTAAACAGTTTTAATAACTATCTCAAAAATTGTCGCTCTGATGCAAACAACTGATGAGTTATCTACTCAAGTTTGTTGAACAAAACGACTTACTTATTTTAAGCATGCTAACCTTTAGCCCGGTAAGCAAATTAAAAAAAAAACGCAATATGTGGGCTACACGAGAACGGAGACGTCGAGTAACCAAAACAAATGCGTTAAACAAATTCGTACACGTTATTTATCAATTTAACTCTAGAATTAAAGGATATACAACGAGAAACAACGTTTGACAACCTTTAAACAGTTTTAATAACTATCTCAAAAATTATCGCTCTGATGCAAACAACTGATGAGTTATCTACTTAAATTTGTTGAACAAAACGACTTACGTATTTTAAACATGCTAACCTTTAGCCCGGTAAGCAAATTAAAAAAAAAACGCAATATGTGGGCTACACGAGAACGGAGACGTCGAGTAACCAAAACAAATGCGTTAAACGAATTCGTACACGTTATTTATCAATTTAACTCTAGAATTAAAGGATATACAACGAGAAACAACGTTTGACAACCTTTAAACAGTTTTAATAACTATCTCAAAAATTATCGCTCTGATGCAAACAACTGATGAGTTATCTACTTAAATTTGATGAACAAAACGACTTACGTATTTTAAACATGCTAACCTTTAGCCCGGTAAGCAAATTAAAAAAAAAAACGCAATATGTAGGCTACACGAGAACGGAGACGTCGAGTAACCAAAACAAATGCGTTAAACAAATTCGTACACGTTATTTATCAATTTAACTCTAGAATTAAAGGATATACAACGAGAAACAACGTTTGACAACCTTTAAACAGTTTTAATAACTATCTCAAAAATTGTCGCTCTGATGCAAACAACTGATGAGTTATCTACTTAAATTTGTTGAACAAAACGACTTACGTATTTTAAACACGCTAACCTTTAGCCCGGTAAGCAAATTAAAAAAAAAACGCAATATGTGGGCTACACGAGAACGGAGACGTCGAGTAACCAAAACAAATGCGTTAAACAAATTCGTACACGTTATTTATCAATTTAACTCTAGAATTAAAGGATATACAACGAGAAACAACGTTTGACAACCTTTAAACAGTTTTAATAACTATCTCAAAAATTATCTCTCTGATGCAAACAACTCTACTTAAATTTGATGAACAAAACGACTTACGTATTTTAAACATGCTAACCTTTAGCCCGGTAAGCAAGTTAAAAAAAAAACGCAATATGTAGGCTACACGAGAACGGAGACGTCGAGTAACCAAAACAAATGCGTTAAACAAATTACTACACGTTATTTATCAATTTAACTCTAGAATTAAAGGATATACAACGAGAAACAACGTTTGACAACCTTTAAACAGTTTTAATAACTATCTCAAAAATTATCGCTCTGATGCAAACAACTGATGAGTTATCTACTTAAATTTGATGAACAAAACGACTTACGTATTTTAAACATGCTAACCTTTAGCCCGGTAAGCAAATTAAAAAAAAAACGCAATATGTAGGCTACACGAGAACGGAGACGTCGAGTAACCAAAACAAATGCGTTAAACAAATTCGTACACGTTATTTATCAATTTAACTCTAGAATTAAAGGATATACAACGAGAAACAACGTTTGACAACCTTTAAACAGTTTTAATAACTATCTCAAAAATTATCACTCTGATGCAAACAACTGATGAGTTATCTACTTAAATTTGTTGAACAAAACGACTTACGTATTTTAAGCATGCTAACCTTTAGCCCGGTAAGCAAATTAAAAAAAACGCAATATGTAGGCTACACGAGAACGGATACGTCGAGTAACCAAAACAAATGCGTTAAACAAATTCGTACACGTTATTTATCAATTTAACTCTAGAATTAAAGGATATACAACGAGAAACAACGTTTGACAACCTTTAAACAGTTTTAATAACTATCTCAAAAATTATCGCTCTGATGCAAACAACTGATGAGTTATCTACTTAAATTTGATGAACAAAACGACTTACGTATTTTAAACATGCTAACCTTTAGCCCGGTAAGCAAATTAAAAAAAAAACGCAATATGTAGGCTACACGAGAACGGAGACGTCGAGTAACCAAAACAAATGCGTTAAACAAATTCGTACACGTTATTTATCAATTTAACTCTAGAATTAAAGGATATACAACGAGAAACAACGTTTGACAACCTTTAAACAGTTTTAATAACTATCTCAAAAATTGTCGCTCTGATGCAAACAACTGATGAGTTATCTACTCAAGTTTGTTGAACAAAACGACTTACTTATTTTAAGCATGCTAACCTTTAGCCCGGTAAGCAAATTAAAAAAAAAAACGCAATATGTAGGCTACACGAGAACGGAGACGTCGAGTAACCAAAACAAATGCGTTAAACAAATTCGTACACTTTATTTATCAATTTAACTCTAGAATTAAAGGATATACAACGAGAAACAACGTTTGACAACCTTTAAACAGTTTTAATAACTATCTCAAAAATTGTCGCTCTGATGCAAACAACTGATGAGTTATCTACTTAAATTTGTTGAACAAAACGACTTACGTATTTTAAACATGCTAACCTTTAGCCCGGTAAGCAAGTTAAAAAAAAACGCAATATGTGGGCTACACGAGAACGGAGACGTCGAGTAACCAAAACAAATGCGCTAAACAAATTCGTACACGTTATTTATCAATTTAACTCTAGAATTAAAGGATATACAACGAGAAACAACGTTTGACAACCTTTAAACAGTTTTAATAACTATCTCAAAAATTATCGCTCTGATGCAAACAACTGATGAGTTATCTACTTAAATTTGATGAACAAAACGACTTACGTATTTTAAACATGCTAACCTTTAGCCCGGTAAGCAAATTAAAAAAAAAACGCAATATCTAGGCTACACGAGAACGGAGACGTCGAGTAACCAAAACAAATGCGTTAAACAAATTCGTACACGTTATTTATCAATTTAACTCTAGAATTAAAGGATATACAACGAGAAACAACGTTTGACAACCTTTAAACAGTTTTAATAACTATCTCAAAAATTATCGCTCTGATGCAAACAACTGATGAGTTGTCTACTTAAATTTGATGAACAAAACAACTTACGTATTTTAAACATGCTAACCTTTAGCCCGGTAAGCAAATTAAAAAAAAACGCAATATGTGGGCTACACGAGAACGGAGACGTCGAGTAACCAAAACAAATGCGTTAAACAAATTCGTACACGTTATTTATCAATTTAACTCTAGAATTAAAGGATATACAACGAGAAACAACGTTTGACAACCTTTAAACAGTTTTAATAACTATCTCCAAAATTATCGCTCTGATGCAAACAACTGATGAGTTATCTACTTAAATTTGATGAACAAAACGACTTACGTATTTTAAACATGCTAACCTTTAGCCCGGTAAGCAAATTAAAAAAAAAACGCAATATGTAGGCTACACGAGAACGGAGACGTCGAGTAACCAAAACAAATGCGTTAAACAAATTCGTACACGTTATTTATCAATTTAACTCTAGAATTAAAGGATATACAACGAGAAACAACGTTTGACAACCTTTAAACAGTTTTAATAACTATCTCAAAAATTATCGCTCTGATGCAAACAACTGATGAGTTATCTACTTAAATTTGTTGAACAAAACGACTTACGTATTTTAAGCATGCTAACCTTTAGCCCGGCAAGCAAGTTAAAAAAAACGCAATATGTAGGCTACACGAGAACGGATACGTCGAGTAACCAAAACAAATGCGTTAAACAAATTCGTACACGTTATTTATCAATTTAACTCTAGAATTAAAGGATATACAACGAGAAACAACGTTTGACAACCTTTAAACAGTTTTAATAACTATCTCAAAAATTATCGCTCTGATGCAAACAACTGATGAGTTATCTACTTAAATTTGATGAACAAAACGACTTACGTATCTTAAACATGCTAACCTTTAGCCCGGTAAGCAAATTAAAAAAAAAACGCAATATGTAGGCTACACGAGAACGGAGACGTCGAGTAACCAAAACAAATGCGTTAAACAAATTCGTACACGTTATTTATCAATTTAACTCTAGAATTAAAGGATATACAACGAGAAACAACGTTTGACAACCTTTAAACAGTTTTAATAACTATCTCAAAAATTTTCGCTCTGATGCAAACAACTGATGAGTTATCTACTCAAGTTTGTTGAACAAAACGACTTACTTATTTTAAGCATGCTAACCTTTAGCCCGGTAAGCAAATTAAAAAAAAAACGCAATATGTGGGCTACACGAGAACGGAGACGTCGAGTAACCAAAACAAATGCGTTAAACAAATTCGTACACGTTATTTATCAATTTAACTCTAGAATTAAAGGATATACAACGAGAAACAACGTTTGACAACCTTTAAACAGTTTTAATAACTATCTCAAAAATTATCGCTCTGATGCAAACAACTGATGAGTTATCTACTTAAATATGATGAACAAAACGACTTACGTATTTTAAACATGCTAAGCTTTAGCCCGGTAAGCAAATTAAAAAAAAACGCAATATGTGGGCTACACGAGAACGGAGACGTCGAGTAACCAAAACAAATGCGTTAAATAAATTCGTACACGTTATTTATCAATTTAACTCTAGAATTAAAGGATATACAACGAGAAACAACGTTTGACAACCTTTAAACAGTTTTAATAACTATCTCAAAAATTGTCGCTCTGATGCAAACAACTGATGAGTTATCTACTCAAGTTTGTTGAACAAAACGACTTACTTATTTTAAGCATGCTAACCTTTAGCCCGGTAAGCAAATTAAAAAAAAAACGCAATATATGGGCTACACGAGAACGGAGACGTCGAGTAACCAAAACAAATGCGTTAAACAAATTCGTACACGTTATTTATCAATTTAACTCTAGAATTAAAGGATATACAACGAGAAACAACGTTTGACAACCTTTAAACAGTTTTAATAACTATCTCAAAAATTATCGCTCTGATGCAAACAACTGATGAGTTATCTACTCAAGTTTGTTGAACAAAACGACTTACTTATTTTAAGCATGCTAACCTTTAGCCCGGTAAGCAAATTAAAAAAAACGCAATATGTAGGCTACACGAGAACGGATACGTCGAGTAACCAAAACAAATGCGTTAAACAAATTCGTACACGTTATTTATCAATTTAACTCTAGAATTAAAGGATATACAACGAGAAACAACGTTTGACAACCTTTAAACAGTTTTAATAACTATCTCAAAAATTATCGCTCTGATGCAAACAACTGATGAGTTATCTACTTAAATATGATGAACAAAACGACTTACGTATTTTAAACATGCTAACCTTTAGCCCGGTAAGCAAATTAAAAAAAAAACGCAATATGTAGGCTACACGAGAACGGAGACGTCGAGTAACCAAAACAAATGCGTTAAACAAATTCGTACACGTTATTTATCAATTTAGCTCTAGAATTAAAGGATATACAACGAGAAACCACGTTTGACAACCTTTAAACAGTTTTAATAACTATCTCAAAAATTATCGCTCTGATGCAAACAACTGATGAGTTATCTACTTAAATATGATGAACAAAACGACTTACGTATTCTAAACATGCTAACCTTTAGCCCGGTAAGCAAATTTAAAAAAAAACGCAATATGTAGGCTACACGAGAACGGAGACGTCGAGTAACCAAAACAAATGCGTTAAACAAATTCGTACACGTTATTTATCAATTTAACTCTAGAATTAAAGGATATACAACGAGAAACAACGTTTGACAACCTTTAAACAGTTTTAATAACTATCTCAAAAATTGTCGCTCTGATGCAAACAACTGATGAGTTATCTACTTACATTTGTTGAACAAAACGACTTACGTATTTTAAGCATGCTAACCTTTAGCCCGGTAAGCAAATTAAAAAAAAACGCAATATGTAGGCTACACGAGAACGGAGACGTCGAGTAACCAAAACAAATGCGTTAAACAAATTCGTACACGTTATTTATCAATTTAACTCTAGAATTAAAGGATATACAACGAGAAACAACGTTTGACAACCTTTAAACAGTTTTAATAACTATCTCAAAAATTGTCGCTCTGATGCAAACAACTGATGAGTTATCTACTTAAATTTGATGAACAAAACGACTTACGTATTTTAAACATGCTAACCTTTAGCCCGGTAAGCAAATTAAAAAAAAAACGCAATATGTAGGCTACACGAGAACGGAGACTTCGAGTAACCAAAACAAATGCGTTAAACAAATTCGTACACGTTATTTATCAATTTAACTCTAGAATTAAAGGATATACAACGAGAAACAACGTTTGACAACCTTTAAACAGTTTTAATACTATCTCAAAAATTATCGCTCTGATGCAAACAACTGATGAGTTATCTACTTAAATATGATGAACAAAACGACTTACGTATTTTAAACATGCTAACCTTTAGCCCAGTAAGCAAATTAAAAAAAAACGCAATATGTAGGCTACACGAGAACGGAGACGTCGAGTAACCAAAACAAATGCGTTAAACAAATTCGTACACGTTATTTATCAATTTAACTCTAGAATTAAAGGATATACAACGAGAAACAACGTTTGACAACCTTTAAACAGTTTTAATAACTATCTCAAAAATTATCGCTCTGATGCAAACAACTGATGAGTTATCTACTTAAATTTGATGAACAAAACGACTTGCGTATTTTAAACATGCTAACCTTTAGCCCGGTAAGCAAATTAAAAAAAAAAAACGCAATATTTAGGCTACACAAGAACGGAGACGTCGAGTAACCAAAACAAATGCGTTAAACAAATTCGTACACGTTATTTATCAATTTAACTCTAGAATTAAAGGATATACAACGAGAAACAACGTTTGACAACCTTTAAACAGTTTTAATAAATATCTCAAAAATTATCGCTCTGATGCAAACAACTGATGAGTTATCTACTTAAATATGATGAACAAAACGACTTACGTATTTTAAACATGCAAACCTTTAGCCCGGTAAGCAAATTAAAAAAAAAACGCAATATGTAGGCTACACGAGAACGGAGACATCGAGTAACCAAAACAAATGCGTTAAACAAATTCGTACACGTTATTTATCAATTTAACTCTAGAATTAAAGGATATACAACGAGAAACAACGTTTGACAACCTTTAAACAGTTTTAATAACTATCTCAAAAATTGTCGCTCTGATGCAAACAACTGCTGAGTTATCTACTTAAATTTGATGAACAAAACGACTTACTTATTTTAAACATGCTAACCTTTAGCCCGGTAAGCAAATTAAAAAAAAAACGCAATATGTAGGCTACACGAGAACGGAGACGTCGAGTAACCAAAACAAATGCGTTAAACAAATTCGTACACGTTATTTATCAATTTAACTCTAGAATTAAAGGATATACAACGAGAAACAACGTTTGACAACCTTTAAACAGTTTTAATAACTATCTCAAAAATTGTCGCTCTGATGCAAACAACTGATGAGTTATCTACTTAAATTTTATGAACAAAACGACTTACGTATTTTAAACATGCTAACGTTTAGCCCGGTAAGCAAATTAAAAAAAAAACGCAATATGTAGGATACACGAGAACGGAGACGTCGAGTAACCAAAACAAATGCGTTAAAAAAATTCGTACACGTTATTTATCAATTTAACTCTAGAATTAAAGGATATACAACGAGAAGCAACGTTTGACAACCTTTAAACAGTTTTAATAACTGTCTCAAAAATTATCGCTCTGATGCAAATAACTGATGAGTTATCTACTTAAATATGATGAACAAAACGACTTACGTATTTTAAGCATGCTAACCTTTAGCCCGGTAAGCAAATTAAAAAAAAAACGCAATATGTAGGCTACACGAGAACGGAGACGTCGAGTAACCAAAACAAATGCGTTAGACAAATTCGTACACGTTATTTATCAATTTAACTCTAGAATTAAAGGATATACAACGAGAAACAACGTTTGACAACCTTTAAACAGTTTTAATAACTATCTCAAAAATTGTCGCTCTGATGCAAACAACTGATGAGTTATCTACTTAAATTTGATGAACAAAACGACTTACGTATTTTAAACATGCTAACCTTTAGCCCGGTAAGCAAATTAAAAAAAAAAACGCAATATGTAGGCTACACGAGAACGGAGACTTCGAGTAACCAAAACAAATGCGTTAAACAAATTCGTACACGTTATTTATCAATTTAACTCTAGAATTAAGGGATATACAACGAGAAACAACGTTTGACAACCTTTAAACAGTTTTAATAACTATCTCAAAAATTATCGCTCTGATGCAAACAACTGATGAGTTATCTACTTAAATTTTTTGAACAAAACGACTTACGTATTTTAAGCATGCTAACCTTTAGCCCGGTAAGCAAATTAAAAAAAAAACGCAATATGTAGGCTACACGAGAACGGAGACGTCGAGTAACCAAAACAAATGCGTTAAACAAATTCGTACACGTTATTTATCAATTTAACTCTAGAATTAAAGGATATACAACGAGAAACAACGTTTGACAACCTTTAAACAGTTTTAATAACTATCTCAAAAATTGTCGCTCTGATGCAAACAACTGATGAGTCATCTACTTAAATTTGTTGAACAAAACGACTTACGTATTTTAAACATGCTAACCTTTAGCCCGGTAAGCAAATTAAAAAAAAAACGCAATATGTAGGCTACACGAGAACGGAGACGTCGAGTAACCAAAACAAATGCGTTAAACAAATTCGTACACGTTATTTTTCAATTTAACTCTAGAATTAAAGGATATACAACGAGAAACAACGTTTGACAACCTTTAAACAGTTTTAATAACAATCTCAAAAATTATCGCTCTGATGCAAACAACTGATGAGTTATCTACTTAAATATGATGAACAAAACGACTTACGTATTTTAAACATGCTAACCTTTAGCCCGGTAAGCAAATTAAAAAAAAACGCAATATGTAGGCTACACGAGAACGGAGACGTCGAGTAACCAAAACAAATGCGTCAAACAAATTCGTACACGTTATTTATCAATTTAACTCTAGAATTAAAGGATATACAACGAGAAACAACGTTTGACAACCTTTAAACAGTTTTAATAACTATCTCAAAAATTATCGCTCTGATGCAAACAACTGATGAGTTATCTACTTAAATTTTTTGAACAAAACGACTTACGTATTTTAAGCATGCTAACCTTTAGCCCGGTAAGTAAATTAAAAAAAAAACGCAATATGTAGGCTACACGAGAACGGAGACGTCGAGTAACCAAAACAAATGCGTTAAACAAATTCGTACACGTTATTTATCAATTTAACTCTAGAATTAAAGGATATACAACGAGAAACAACGTTTGACAACCTTTAAACAGTTTTAATAACTATCTCAAAAATTATCGCTCTGATGCAAACAACTGATGAGTTATCTACTTAAATATGATGAACAAAACGACTTACGTATTTTAAACATGCTAACCTTTAGCCCGGTAAGCAAATTTAAAAAAAACGCAATATGTAGGCTACACGAGAACGGAGACGTCGAGTAACCAAAACAAATGCGTTAACCAAATTCGTACACGTTATTTATCAACTTAACTCTAGAATTAAAGGACATACAACGAGAAACAACGTTTGACAACCTTTAAACAGTTTTAATAACTATCTCAAAAATTGTCGCTCTGATGCAAACAACTGATGAGTTATCTACTTAAATTTGTTGAACAAAACGACTTACGTATTTTAAGCATGCTAACCTTTAGCCCGGTAAGCAAATTAAAAAAAAAACGCAATATGTAGCCTACACGAGAACGGAGACGTCGAGTAACCAAAACAAATGCGTTAAACAAATTCGTACACGTTATTTATCAATTTAACTCTAGAATTAAAGGATATACAACGAGAAACAACGTTTGACAACCTTTAAACAGTTTTAATAACTATCTCAAAAATTGTCGCTCTGATGCAAACAACTGATGAGTTATCTACTTAAATTTGTTGAACAAAACGACTTACGTATTTTAAGCATGCTAACCTTTAGCCCGGTAAGCAAATTAAAAAAAAAAACGCAATATGTAGGCTACACGAGAACGGAGACGTCGAGTAACCAAAACAAATGCGTTAAACAAATTCGTACACGTTATTTATCAATTTAACTCTAGAATTAAAGGATATACAACGAGAAACAACGTTTGACAACCTTTAAACAGTTTTAATAACTATCTCAAAAATTGTCGCTCTGATGCAAACAACTGATGAGTTATCTACTTAAATTTGATGAACAAAACGACTTACGTATTTTAAACATGCTAACCTTTAGCCCGGTAAGCAAATTAAAAAAAAAACGCAATATGTAGGCTACACTAGAACGGAGACGTCGAGTAACCAACACAAATGCGTTAAACAAATTCGTACACGTTATTTATCAATTTAACTCTAGGATTAAAGGATATACAACGAGAAACAACGTTTGACAACCTTTAAACCGTTTTAATAACTATCTCAAAAATTGTCGCTCTGATGCAAACAACTGATGAGTTATCTACTTAAATTTGATGAACAAAACGACTTACGTATTTTAAACATGCTAACCTTTAGCCCGGTAAGCAAATTAAAAAAAAAACGCAATATGTAGGCTACACGAGAACGGAGACGTCGAGTAACTAAAACAAATGCGTTAAACAAATTCGTACACGCTATTTATCAATTTAACTCTAGAATTAGAGGATATACAACGAGAACAACGTTTGACAACCTTTAAACAGTTTTAATAACTATCTCAAAAATTGTCGCTCTGATGCAAACAACTGATGAGTTATCTACTTAAATATGATGAACAAAACGACTTACGTATTTTAAACATGCTAACCTTTAGCCCGGTAAGCAAATTAAAAAAAAAAACGCAATATGTAGGCTACACGAGAACGGAGACGTCGAGTAACCAAAACAAATGCGTTAAACAAATTCGTACACGTTATTTATCAATTTAACTCTAGAATTAAAGGATATACAACGAGAAACAACGTTTGACAACCTTTAAACAGTTTTAATAACTATCTCAAAAATTATCGCTCTGATGCAAACAACTGATGAGTTATCTGCTTAAATATGATGAACAAAACGACTTACGTATTTTAAACATGCTAACCTTTAGCCCGGTAAGCAAATTAAAAAAAAAACGCAATATGTAGGCTACACGAGAACGGAGACGTCGAGTAACCAAAACAAATGCGTTAAACAAATTCGTACACGTTATTTATCAATTTAACTCTAGAATTAAAGGATATGCAACGAGAAACAACGTTTGACAACCTTTAAACAGTTTTAATAACTATCTCAAAAATTATCGCTCTGATGCAAACAACTGATGAGTTATCTGCTTAAATATGATGAACAAAACGACTTACGTATTTTAAACATGCTAACCTTTAGCCCGGTAAGCAAATTAAAAAAAAAACGCAATATGTAGGCTACACGAGAACGGAGACGTCGAGTAACCAAAACAAATGCCTTAAACAAATTCGTACACGTTATTTATCAATTTAACTCTAGAATTAAAGGATATACAACGAGAAACAACGTTTGACAACCTTTAAACAGTTTTAATAACTATCTCAAAAATTATCGCTCTGATGCAAACAACTGATGAGTTATCTACTTAAATTTGATGAACAAAACGACTTACGTATTTTAAACATGCTAACCTTTAGCCCGGTAAGCAAATTAAAAAAAAAACGCAATATGTAGGCTACACGAGAACGGAGACGTCGAGTAACCAAAACAAATACGTTAAACAAATTCGTACACGTTATTTATCAATTTAACTCTAGAATTAAAGGATATACAACGAGAAACAACGTTTGACAACCTTTAAACAGTTTTAATAACTATCTCAAAAATTATCGCTCTGATGCAAACAACTGATGAGTTATCTACTTAAATATGATGAACAAAACGACTTACGTATTTTAAACATGCTAACCTTTAGCCCGGTAAGCAAATTAAAAAAAAACGCAATATGTAGGCTACACGAGAACGGAGACGTCGAGTAACCAAAACAAATGCGTTAAACAAATTCGTACACGTTATTTATCAATTTAACTCTAGAATTAAAGGATATACAACGAGAAACAACGTTTGACAACCTTTAAACAGTTTTAAAAACTATCTCAAAAATTGTTGCTCTGATGCAAAGAACTGATGAGTTATCTACTTAAATTTGATGAACAAAACGACTTACGTATTTTAAACATGCTAACTTTTAGCCCGGTAAGCAAATTAAAAAAAAAACGCAATATGTAGGCTACACGAGAACGGAGACGTCGAGTAACCAAAACAAATGCGTTAAACAAATTCGTACACGTTATTTATCAATTTAACTCTAGGATTAAAGGATATACAACGAGAAACAACGTTTGACAACCTTTAAACAGTTTTAATAACTATCTCAAAAATTATCGCTCTGATGCAAACAACTGATGAGTTATCTACTTAAATTTGATGAACAAAACGACTTACGTATTTTAAACATGCTAACCTTTAGCCCGGTAAGCAAATTAAAAAAAAAAACGCAATATGTAGGCTACACGAGAACGGAGACGTCGAGTAACCAAAACAAATGCGTTAAACAAATTCGTACACGTTATTTATCAATTTAACTCTAGAATTAAAGGATATACAACGAGAAACAACGTTTGACAACCTTTAAACAGTTTTAATAACTATCTCAAAAATTATCGCTCTGATGCAAACAACTGATGAGTTATCTACTTAAATATGATGAACAAAACGGCTTACGTATTTTATACATGCTAACCTTTAGCCCGGTAAGCAAATTAAAAAAAAAAACGCAATATGTAGGCTACACGAGAACGGAGACGTCGAGTAACCAAAACAAATGCGTTAAACAAATTCGTACACGTTATTTATCAATTTAACTCTAGAATTAAAGGATATACAACGAGAAACAACGTTTGACAACCTTTAAACAGTTTTAATAACTATCTCAAAAATTATCACTCTGATGCAAACAACTGATGAGTTATCTACTTAAATTTGTTGAACAAAACGACTTACGTATTTTAAGCATGCTAACCTTTAGCCCGTTAAGCAAATTAAAAAAAAACGCAATATGTGGGCTACACGAGAACGGAGACGTCGAGTAACCAAAACAAATGCGTTAAACAAATTCGTACACGTTATTTATCAATTTAACTCTAGAATTAAAGGATATACAACGAGAAACAACGTTTGACAACCTTTAAACAGTTTTAATAACTATCTCAAAAATTATCGCTCTGATGCAAACAACTGATGAGTTATCTACTTAAATATGATGAACAAAACGACTTACGTATTTTAAGCATGCTAACCTTTAGCCCGGTAAGCAAATTAAAAAAAAAACGCAATATGTAGGCTACACGAGAACGGAGACGTCGAGTAACAAAACAAATGCGTTAAACAAATTCGTACACGTTATTTATCAATTTAACTCTAGAATTAAAGGATATACAACGAGAAACAACGTTTGACAACCTTTAAACAGTTTTAATAACTATCTCAAAAATTGTCGCTCTGATGCAAACAACTGATGAGTTATCTACTTAAATTTGTTGAACAAAACGACTTACGTATTTTAAGCATGCTAACCTTTAGCCCGGTAAGCAAATTAAAAAAAAACGCAATATGTAGGCTACACGAGAACGGAGACGTCGAGTAACCAAAACAAATGCGTTAAACAAATTCGTACACGTTATTTATCAATTTAATTCTAGGATTAAAGGATATACAACGAGAAACAACGTTTGACAACCTTTAAACAGTTTTAATAACTATCTCAAAAATTGTCGCTCTGATGCAAACAACTGATGAGTTATCTACTTAAATTTGATGAACAAAACGACTTACGTATTTTAAACATGCTAACCTTTAGCCCGGTAAGCAAATTAAAAAAAAAACGCAATATGTAGGCTACACGAGAACGGAGACGTCGAGTAACCAAAACAAATGCGTTAAACAAATTCGTACACGTTATTTATCAATTTAACTCTAGAATTAAAGGATATACAACGAGAAACAACGTTTGACAACCTTTAAACAGTTTTAATAACTATCTCAAAAATTATCGCTCTGATGCAAACAACTGATGAGTTATCTACTTAAATTTGATGAACAAAACGACTTACGTATTTTAAACATGCTAACCTTTAGCCCGGTAAGCAAATTAAAAAAAAAACGCAATATGTAGGCTACACGAGAACGGAGACGTCGAGTAACCAAAACAAATGCGTTAAACAAATTCGTACACGTTATTTATCAATTTAACTCTAGAATTAAAGGATATACAACGAGAAACAACGTTTGACAACCTTTAAACAGTTTTAATAACTATCTCAAAAATTGTCGCTCTGATGCAAACAACTGATGAGTTATCTACTCAAATTTGTTGAACAAAACGACTTACGTATTTTAAACATGCTAACCTTTAGCCCGGTAAGCAAATTAAAAAAAAAAACGCAATATGTAGGCTACACGAGAACGGAAACGTCGAGTAACCAAAACAAATGCGTTAAACAAATTCGTACACGTTATTTATCAATTTAACTCTAGAATTAAAGGATATACAACGAGAAACAACGTTTGACAACCTTTAAACAGTTTTAATAACTATCTCAAAAATTATCGCTCTGATGCAAACAACTGATGAGTTATCTACTTAAATATGATGAACAAAACGACTTCGTATTTTAAACATGCTAAGCTTTAGCCCGGTAAGCAAATTAAAAAAAAAAACGCAATATGTAGGCTACACGAGAACGGAGACGTCGAGTAACCAAAACAAATGCGTTAAACAAATTCGTACACGTTATTTATCAATTTAACTCTAGAATTAAAGGATATACAACGAGAAACAACGTTTGACAACCTTTAAACAGTTTTAATAACTATCTCAAAAATTATCGCTCTGATGCAAACAACTGATGAGTTATCTACTTAAATTTGATGAACAAAACCACTTACGTATTTTAAACATGCTAACCTTTAGCCCGGTAAGCAAATTAAAAAAAAAAAACGCAATATGTAGGCTACACGAGAACGGAGACGTCGAGTAACCAAAACAAATGCGTTAAACAAATTCGTACACGTTATTTATCAATTTAACTCTAGAATTAAAGGATATGCAACGAGAAACAACGTTTGACAACCTTTAAACAGTTTTAATAACTATCTCAAAAATTATCGCTCTAATGCAAACAACTGATGAGTTATCTACTCAAATTTGTTGAACAAAACGACTTACGTATTTTAAGCATGCTAACCTTTAGCCCGGTAAGCAAATTAAAAAAAAAACGCAATATGTAGGCTACACGAGAACAGAGACGTCGAGTAACCAAAACAAATGCGTTAAACAAATTCGTACACGTTATTTATCAATTTAACTCTAGAATTAAAGGATATACAACGAGAAACAACGTTTGACAACCTTTAAACCGTTTTAATAACTATCTCAAAAATTGTCGCTCTGATGCAAACAACTGATGAGTTATCTACTTAAATTTGATGAACAAAACGACTTACGTATTTTAAACATGCTAACCTTTAGCCCGGTAAGCAAATTTAAAAAAAAACGCAATATGTAGGCTACACGAGAACGGAGACGTCGAGTAACCAAAACAAATGCGTTAAACAAATTCGTACACGTTATTTATCAATTTAACTCTAGAATTAAAGGATATACAACGAGAAACAACGTTTGACAACCTTTAAACAGTTTTAATAACTATCTCAAAAATTGTCGCTCTGATGCAAACAACTGATGAGTCATCTACTTAAATTTGTTGAACAAAACGACTTACGTATTTTAAACATGCTAACCTTTTGCCCGGTAAGCAAATTAAAAAAAAAACGCAATATGTAGGCTACACGAGAACGGAGACGTCGAGTAACCAAAACAAATGCGTTAAACAAATTCGTACACGTTATTTATCAATTTAACTCTAGAATTAAAGGATATACAACGAGAAACAACGTTTGACAACCTTTAAACAGTTTTAATAACTATCTCAAAAATTATCGCTCTGATGCAAACAACTGATGAGTTATCTACTTAAATATGATGAACAAAACGACTTACGTATTTTAAACATGCTAACCTTTAGCCCGGTAAGCAAATTAAAAAAAAAAACGCAATATGTAGGCTACACGAGAACGGAGACTTCGAGTAACCAAAACAAATGCGTTAAACAAATTCGTACACGTTATTTATCAATTTAACTCTAGAATTAAAGGATATACAACGAGAAACAACGTTTGACAACCTTTAAACAGTTTTAATAACTATCTCAATAATTGTCGCTCTGATGCAAACAACTGATGAGTTATCTACTTAAATTTGTTGAACAAAACGACTTACGTATTTTAAGCATGCTAACCTTTAGCCCGGTAAGCAAATTAAAAAAAAATGCAATATGTAGCCTACACGAGAACGGAGACGTCGAGTAACCAAAACAAATGCGTTAAACAAATTCGTACACGTAATTTATCAATTTAACTCTAGAATTAAAGGATATACAACGAGAAACAACGTTTGACAACCTTTAAACAGTTTTAATAACTATCTCAAAAATTGTCGCTCTGATGCAAACAACTGATGAGTTATCTACTTAAATTTGTTGAACAAAACGACTTACGTATTTTAAGCATGCTAACCTTTAGCCCGGTAAGCAAATTAAAAAAAAAAACGCAATATGTAGGCTACACGAGAACGGAGACGTCGAGTAACCAAAACAAATGCGTTAAACAAATTCGTACACGTTATTTATCAATTTAACTCTATAATTAAAGGATATACAACGAGAAACAACGTTTGAAAACCTTTAAACAGTTTTAATAACTATTTCAAAAATTGTCGCTCTGATGCAAACAACTGATGAGTTATCTACTTAAATTTGATGAACAAAACGACTTACGTATTTTAAACATGCTAACCTTTAGCCCGGTAAGCAAATTAAAAAAAAAACGCAATATGTAGGCTACACGAGAACGGAGACGTCGAGTAACCAAAACAAATACGTTAAACAAATTCGTACACGTTATTTATCAATTTAACTCTAGGATTAAAGGATATACAACGAGAAACAACGTTTGACAACCTTTAAACAGTTTTAATAACTATCTCAAAAATTGTCGCTCTGATGCAAACAACTGATGAGTTATCTACTTAAATTTGATGAACAAAACGACTTACGTATTTTAAACATGCTAACCTTTAGCCCGGTAAGCAAATTAAAAAAAAAACGCAATATGTAGGCTACACGAGAACGGAGACGTCGAGTAACCAAAACAAATGCGTTAAACAAATTCGTACACGTTATTTATCAATTTAACTCTAGAATTAAAGGATATACAACGAGAAACAACGTTTGACAACCTTTAAACAGTTTTAATAACTATCTCAAAAATTATCGCTCTGATGCAAACAACTGATGAGTTATCTACTTAAATTTGATGAACAAAACGACTTACGTATTTTAAACATGCTAACCTTTAGCCCGGTAAGCAAATAAAAAAAAAACGCAATATGTAGGCTACACGAGAACGGAGACGTCGAGTAACCAAAACAAATGCGTTAAACAAATTCGTACACGTTATTTATCAATTTAACTCTAGAATTAAAGGATATACAACGAGAAACAACGTTTGACAACCTTTAAACAGTTTTAATAACTATCTCAAAAATAATCGCTCTGATGCAAACAACTGATGAGTTATCTACTTAAATTTGATGAACAAAACGACTTACGTATTTTAAAAATGCTAACCTTTAGCCCGGTAAGCAAATTAAAAAAAAAACGCAATATGTAGGCTACACTAGAACGGAGACGTCGAGTAACCAAAACAAATGCGTTAAACAAATTCGTACACGTTATTTATCAATTTAACTCTAGAATTAAAGGATATACAACGAGAAACAACGTTTGACAACCTTTAAACAGTTTTAATAACTATCTCAAAAATTATCGCTCTGATGCAAACAACTGATGAGTTATCTACTTAAATTTTATGAACAAAACGACTTACGTATTTTAAACATGCTAACCTTTAGCCCGGTAAGCAAATTAAAAAAAAACGCAATATGTAGGCTACACGAGAACGGAGACGTCGAGTAACCAAAACAAATGCGTTAAACAAATTCGTACACGTTATTTATCAATTTAACTCTAGAATTAAAGGATATACAACGAGAAACAACGTTTGACAACCTTTAAACAGTTTTAATAACTATCTCAAAAATTATCGCTCTGATGCAAACAACTGATGAGTTATCTACTTAAATTTGATGAACAAAACGACTTACGTATTTTAAACATGCTAACCTTTAGCCCGGTAAGCAAATTAAAAAAAAAACGCAATATGTAGGCTACACGAGAACGGAGACTTCGAGTAACCAAAACAAATACGTTAAACAAATTCGTACACGTTATTTATCAATTTAACTCTAGGATTAAAGGATATACAACGAGAAACAACGTTTGACAACCTTTAAACAGTTTTAATAACTATCTCAAAAATTGTCGCTCTGATGCAAACAACTGATGAGTTATCTACTTAAATTTGATGAACAAAACGACTTACGTATTTTAAACATGCTAACCTTTAGCCCGGTAAGCAAATTAAAAAAAAAACGCAATATGTAGGCTACACGAGAACGGAGACGTCGAGTAACCAAAACAAATGCGTTAAACAAATTCGTACACGTTATTTATCAATTTAACTCTAGAATTAAAGGATATACAACGAGAAACAACGTTTGACAACCTTTAAACAGTTTTAATAACTATCTCAAAAATTATCGCTCTGATGCAAACAACTGATGAGTTATCTACTTAAATTTGATGAACAAAACGACTTACGTATTTTAAACATGCTAACCTTTAGCCCGGTAAGCAAATAAAAAAAAAACGCAATATGTAGGCTACACGAGAACGGAGACGTCGAGTAACCAAAACAAATGCGTTAAACAAATTCGTACACGTTATTTATCAATTTAACTCTAGAATTAAAGGATATACAACGAGAAACAACGTTTGACAACCTTTAAACAGTTTTAATAACTATCTCAAAAATTATCGCTCTGATGCAAACAACTGATGAGTTATCTACTTAAATATGATGAACAAAACGACTTACGTATTTTAAACATGCTAACCTTTAGCCCGGTAAGCAAATTAAAAAAAAAACGCAATATGTAGGCTACACGAGAACGGAGACGTCGAGTAACCAAAACAAATGCGTTAAACAAATTCGTACACGTTATTTATCAATTTAACTCTAGAATTAAAGGATATACAACGAGAAACAACGTTTGACAACCTTTAAACAGTTTTAATAACTATCACAAAAATTATCGCTCTGATGCAAACAACTGATGAGTTATCTACTTAAATTTGTTGAACAAAACGACTTACGTATTTTAAGCATGCTAACCTTTAGCCCGGTAAGCAAATTAAAAAAAAAACGCAATATGTAGCCTACACGAGAACGGAGACGTCGAGTAACCAAAACAAATGCGTTAAACAAATTCGTACACGTTATTTATCAATTTAACTCTAGAATTAAAGGATATACAACGAGAAACAACGTTTGACAACCTTTAAACAGTTTTAATAACTATCTCAAAAATTATCGCTCTGATGCAAACAACTGATGAGTTATCTACTTAAATATGATGAACAAAACGACTTACGTATTTTAAACATGCTAACCTTTAGCCCGGTAAGCAAATTAAAAAAAAACGCAATATGTAGGCTACACGAGAACGGAGACGTCGAGTAACCAAAACAAATGCGTTAAACAAATTCGTACACGTTATTTATCAATTTAACTCTAGAATTAAAGGATATACAACGAGAAACAACGTTTGACAACCTTTAAACAGTTTTAATAACTATCTCAAAAATTATCGCTCTGATGCAAACAACTGATGAGTTATCTACTTAAATTTGATGAACAAAACGACTTACGTATTTTAAACATGCTAACCTTTAGCCCGGTAAGCAAATTAAAAAAAAAAACGCAATATGTAGGCTACACGAGAACGGAGACGTCGAGTAACCAAAACAAATGCGTTAAACAAATTCGTACACGTTATTTATCAATTTAACTCTAGAATTAAAGGATATACAACGAGAAACAACGTTTGACAACCTTAAAACAGTTTTAATAACTATCTCAAAAATTATCGCTCTGATGCAAACAACTGATGAGTTATCTACTTAAATATGATGAACAAAACGACTTACGTATTTTAAACATGCTAACCTTTAGCCCGGTAAGCAAATTTAAAAAAAAACGCAATATGTAGGCTACACGAGAACGGAGACGTCGAGTAACCAAAACAAATTCGTTAAACAAATTCGTACACGTTATTTATCAATTTAACTCTAGAATTAAAGGATATACAACGAGAAACAACGTTTGACAACCTTTAAACAGTTTTAATAACTATCTCAAAAATTATCGCTCTGATGCAAACAACTGATGAGTTATCTACTTAAATTTGATGAACAAAACGACTTACGTATTTTAAACATGCTAATCTTTAGCCCGGTAAGCAAATTAAAAAAAAAAACGCAATATGTAGGCTACACGAGAACGGAGACTTCGAGTAACCAAAACAAATGCGTTAAACAAATTCGTACACGTTATTTATCAATTTAACTCTAGAATTAAAGGATATACAACGAGAAACAACGTTTGACAACCTTTAAACAGTTTTAATAACTATCTCAAAAATTATAGCTCTGATGCAAACAACTGATGAGTTATCTACTTAAATATGATGAACAAAACGACTTACGTATTTTAAACATGCTAACCTTTAGCCCGGTAAGCAAATTAAAAAAAAACGCAATATGTAGGCTACACGAGAACGGAGACGTCGAGTAACCAAAACAAATGCGTTAAACAAATTCGTACACGTTATTTATCAATTTAACTCTAGAATTAAAGGATATACAACGAGAAACAACGTTTGACAACCTTTAAACAGTTTTAATAACTATCTCAAAAATTATCGGTCTGATGCAAACAACTGATGAGTTATCTACTTAAATTTGATGAACAAAACGACTTACGTATTTTAAACATGATAACCTTTAGCCCGGTAAGCAATTAAAAAAAAAACGCAATATGTAGGCTACACGAGAACGGAGACGTCGAGTAACCAAAACAAATGCGTTAAACAAATTCGTACACGTTATTTATCAATTTAACTCTAGAATTAAAGGATATACAACGAGAAACAACGTTTGACAACCTTAAAACAGTTTTAATAACTATCTCAAAAATTATCGCTCTGATGCAAACAACTGATGAGTTATCTACTTAAATATGATGAACAAAACGACTTACGTATTTTAAACATGCTAACCTTTAGCCCGGTAAGCAAATTTAAAAAAAAACGCAATATGTAGGCTACACGAGAACGGAGACGTCGAGTAACCAAAACAAATTCGTTAAACAAATTCGTACACGTTATTTATCAATTTAACTCTAGAATTAAAGGATATACAACGAGAAACAACGTTTGACAACCTTTAAACAGTTTTAATAACTATCTCAAAAATTATCGCTCTGATGCAAACAACTGATGAGTTATCTACTTAAATTTGATGAACAAAACGACTTACGTATTTTAAACATGCTAATCTTTAGCCCGGTAAGCAAATTAAAAAAAAAAACGCAATATGTAGGCTACACGAGAACGGAGACTTCGAGTAACCAAAACAAATGCGTTAAACAAATTCGTACACGTTATTTATCAATTTAACTCTAGAATTAAAGGATATACAACGAGAAACAACGTTTGACAACCTTTAAACAGTTTTAATAACTATCTCAAAAATTATAGCTCTGATGCAAACAACTGATGAGTTATCTACTTAAATATGATGAACAAAACGACTTACGTATTTTAAACATGCTAACCTTTAGCCCGGTAAGCAAATTAAAAAAAAACGCAATATGTAGGCTACACGAGAACGGAGACGTCGAGTAACCAAAACAAATGCGTTAAACAAATTCGTACACGTTATTTATCAATTTAACTCTAGAATTAAAGGATATACAACGAGAAACAACGTTTGACAACCTTCAAACAGTTTTAATAACTATCTCAAAAATTATCGCTCTGATGCAAACAACTGATGAGTTATCTACTTAAATTTGATGAACAAAACGACTTACGTATTTTAAACATGATAACCTTTAGCCCGGTAAGCAATTAAAAAAAAAACGCAATATGTAGGCTACACGAGAACGGAGACGTCGAGTAACCAAAACAAATGCGTTAAACAAATTCGTACACGTTATTTATCAATTTAACTCTAGAATTAAAGGATATACAACGAGAAACAACGTTTGACAACCTTTAAACAGTTTTAATAACTATCTCAAAAATTATCGCTCTGATGCAAACAACTGATGAGTTATCTACTTAAATATGATGAACAAAACGACTTACGTATTTTAAACATGCTAACCTTTAGCCCGGTAAGCAAATTAAAAAAAAAACGCAATATGTAGGCTACACGAGAACGGAGACGTCGAGTAACCAAAACAAATGCGTTAAACAAATTCGTACACGTTATTTATCAATTTAACTCTAGAATTAAAGGATATACAACGAGAAACAACGTTTGACAACCTTTAAACAGTTTTAATAACTATCTCAAAAATTGTCGCTCTGATGCAAACAACTGATGAGTTATCTACTTAAATTTGATGAACAAAACGACTTACGTATTTTAAACATGCTAACCTTTAGCCCGGTAAGCAAATTAAAAAAAAAACGCATTATGTAGGCTACACGAGAACGGAGACGTCGAGTAACCAAAACAAATGCGTTAAACAAATTCGTACACGTTATTTATCAATTTAACTCTAGAATTAAAGGATATACAACGAGAAACAACGTTTGACAACCTTTAAACAGTTTTAATAACTATCTCAAAAATTATCGCTCTGATGCAAACAACTGATGAGTTATCTGCTTGAATATGATGAACAAAACGACTTACGTATTTTAAACATGCTAACCTTTAGCCCGGTAAGCAAATTAAAAAAAAAACGCAATATGTAGGCTACACGAGAACGGAGACGTCGAGTAACCAAAACAAATGCGTTAAACAAATTCGTACACGTTATTTATCAATTTAACTCTAGAATTAAAGGATATACAACGAGAAACAACGTTTGACAACCTTTGAACAGTTTTAATAACTATCTCAAAAATTATCGCTCTGATGCAAACAACTGATGAGTTATCTACTTAAATTTGATGAACAAAACGACTTACGTATTTTAAACATGCTAACCTTTAGCCCGGTAAGCAAATTAAAAAAAAAACGCAATATGTAGGCTACACGAGAACGGAGACGTCGAGTAACCAAAACAAATGCGTTAAACAAATTCGTACACGTTATTTATCAATTTAACTCTAGAATTAAAGGATATACAACGAGAAACAACGTTTGACAACCTTTAAACAGTTTTAATAACTATCTCAAAAATTATCGCTCTGATGCAAACAACTGATGAGTTATCTACTTAAATATGATGAACAAAACGACTTACGTATTTTAAACATGCTAACCTTTAGCCCGGTAAGCAAATTAAAAAAAAAACGCAATATGTAGGCTACACGAGAACGGAGACGTCGAGTAACCAAAACAAATGCGTTAAACAAATTCGTACACGTTATTTATTAATTTAACTCTAGGATTAAAGGATATACAACGAGAAACAACGTTTGACAACCTTTAAACAGTTTTAATAACTATCTCAAAAATTGTCGCTCTGATGCAAACAACTGATGAGTTATCTACTTAAATTTGATGAACAAAACGACTTACGTATTTTAAACATGCTAACCTTTAGCCCGGTAAGCAAATTAAAAAAAAAACGCAATATGTAGGCTACACGAGAACGGAGACGTCGAGTAACCAAAACAAATGCGTTAAACAAATTCGTACACGTTATTTATCAATTTAACTCTAGGATTAAAGGATATACAACGAGAAACAACGTTTGACAACCTTTAAACAGTTTTAATAACTATCTCAAAAATTATCGCTCTGATGCAAACAACTGATGAGTTATCTACTTAAATTTGATGAACAAAACGACTTACGTATTTTAAACATGCTAACCTTTACCCGGTAAGCAAATTAAAAAAAAAAACGCAATATGTAGGCTACACGAGAACGGAGACGTCGAGTAACCAAAACAAATGCGTTATACAAATTCGTACACGTTATTTATCAATTTAACTCTAGAATTAAAGGATATACAACGAGAAACAACGTTTGACAACCTTTAAACAGTTTTAATAACTATCTCAAAAATTATCGCTCTGATGCAAACAACTGATGAGTTATCTACTTAAATATGATGAACAAAACGACTTACGTATTTTAAACATGCTAACCTTTAGCCCGGTAAGCAAATTAAAAAAAAAAATGCAATATGTAGGCTACACGAGAACGGAGACGTCGAGTAACCAAAACAAATGCGTTAAACAAATTCGTACACGTTATTTATCAATTTAACTCTAGGATTAAAGATATACAACGAGAAACAACGTTTGACAACCTTTAAACAGTTTTAATAACTATCTCAAAAATTATCGCTCTGATGCAAACAACTGATGAGTTATCTACTTAAATTTGTTGAACAAAACGACTTACGTATTTTAAACATGCTAACCTTTAGCCCGGTAAGCAAATTAAAAAAAAAAACGCAATATGTAGGCTACACGAGAACGGAGACGTCGAGTAACCAAAACAAAAGCGTTAAACAAATTCGTACACGTTATTTATCAATTTAACTCTAGAATTAAAGGATATACAACGAGAAACAACGTTTGACAACCTTTAAACAGTTTTAATAACTATCTCAAAAATTATCGCTCTGATGCAAACAACTGATGAGTTATCTACTTAAATTTGTTGAACAAAACGACTTACGTATTTTAAGCATGCTAACCTTTAGCCCGGTAAGCAAATTAAAAAAAAAACGCAATATGTGGGCTACACGAGAACGGAGACGTCGAGTAACCAAAACAAATGCGTTAAACAAATTCGTACACGTTATTTATGAATTTAACTCTAGAATTAAAGGATATACAACGAGAAACAACGTTTGACAACCTTTAAACAGTTTTAATAACTATCTCAAAAATTATCGCTCTGATGCAAACAACTGATGAGTTATCTACTTAAATATGATGAACAAAACGACTTACGTATTTTAAGCATGCTAACCTTTAGCCCGGTAAGCAAATTAAAAAAAAAACGCAATATGTAGGCTACACGAGAACGGAGACGTCGAGTAACCAAAACAAATGCGTTAAACAAATTCGTACACGTTATTTATCAATTTAACTCTAGAATTAAAGGATATACAACGAGAAACAACGTTTGACAACCTTTAAACAGTTTTAATAACTATCTCAAAAATTGTCGCTCTGATGCAAACAACTGATGAGTTATCTACTTAAATTTGTTGAACAAAACGACTTACGTATTTTAAGCATGCTAACCTTTAGCCCGGTAAGCAAATTAAAAAAAAAAAACGCAATATGTAGGCTACACGAGAACGGAGACGTCGAGTAACCAAAACAAATGCGTTAAACAAATTCGTACACGTTATTTATCAATTTAACTCTAGGATTAAAGGATATACAACGAGAAACAACGTTTGACAACCTTTAAACAGTTTTAATAACTATCTCAAAAATTGTCGCTCTGATGCAAACAACTGATGAGTTATCTACTTAAATTTGATGAACAAAACGACTTACGTATTTTAAACATGCTAACCTTTAGCCCGGTAAGCAAATTAAAAAAAAAACGCAATATGTAGGCTACACGAGAACGGAGACGTCGAGTAACCAAAACAAATGCGTTAAACAAATTCGTACACGTTATTTATCAATTTAACTCTAGAATTAAAGGATATACAACGAGAAACAACGTTTGACAACCTTTAAACAGTTTTAATAACTATCTCAAAAATTATCGCTCTGATGCAAACAACTGATGAGTTATCTACTTAAATTTGATGAACAAAACGACTTACGTATTTTAAACATGCTAACTTTTAGCCCGGTAAGCAAATTAAAAAAAAAACGCAATATGTAGGCTACACGAGAACGGAGACGTCGAGTAACCAAAACAAATGCGTTAAACAAATTCGTACATGTTATTTATCAATTTAACTCTAGAATTAAAGGATATACAACGAGAAACAACGTTTGACAACCTTTAAACAGTTTTAATAACTATCTCAAAAATTGTCGCTCTGATGCAAACAACTGATGAGTTATCTACTCAAATTTGTTGAACAAAACGACTTACGTATTTTAAACATGCTAACCTTTAGCCCGGTAAGCAAATTAAAAAAAAAACGCAATATGTAGGCTACACGAGAACGGAGACGTCGAGTAACCAAAACAAATGCGTTAAACAAATTCGTACACGTTATTTATCAATTTAACTCTAGAATTAAAGGATATGCAACGAGAAACAACGTTTGACAACCTTTAAACAGTTTTAATAACTATCTCAAAAATTATCGCTCTGATGCAAACAACTGATGAGTTATCTACTTAAATATGATGAACAAAACGACTTACGTATTTTAAACATGCTAACCTTTAGCCCGGTAAGCAAATTAAAAAAAAAAAAAAAATATGTAGGCTACACGAGAACGGAGACGTCGAGTAACCAAAACAAATGCGTTAAACAAATTCGTACACGTTATTTATCAATTTAACTCTAGAATTAAAGGATATACAACGAGAAACAACGTTTGACAACCTTTAAACAGTTTTAATAACTATCTCAAAAATTATCGCTCTGATGCAAACAACTGATGAGTTATCTACTTAAATTTGATGAACAAAACGACTTACGTATTTTAAACATGCTAACCTTTAGCCCGGTAAGCAAATTAAAAAAAAAAACGCAATATGTAGGCTACACGAGAACGGAAACGTCGAGTAACCAAAACAAATGCGTTAAACAAATTCGTACACGTTATTTATCAATTTAACTCTAGAATTAAAGGATATACAACGAGAAACAACGTTTGACAACCTTTAAACAGTTTTAATAACTATCTCAAAAATTATCGCTCTGATGCAAACAACTGATGAGTTATCTACTCAAATTTGTTGAACAAAACGACTTACGTATTCTAAGCATGCTAACCTTTAGCCCGGTAAGCAAATTAAAAAAAAAACGCAATATGTAGGCTACACGAGAACAGAGACGTCGAGTAACCAAAACAAATGCGTTAAACAAATTCGTACACGTTATTTATCAATTTAACTCTAGAATTAAAGGATATACAACGAGAAACAACGTTTGACAACCTTTAAACAGTTTTAATAACTATCTCAAAAATTATCGCTCTGATGCAAACAACTGATGAGTTATCTACTCAAATTTGTTGAACAAAACGACTTACGTATTTTAAGCATGCTAACCTTTAGCCCGGTAAGCAAATTAAAAAAAAAACGCAATATGTAGGCTACACGAGAACGGAGACGTCGAGTAACCAAAACAAATACGTTAAACAAATTCGTACACGTTATTTATCAATTTAACTCTAGAATTAAAGGATATACAACGAGAAACAACGTTTGACAACCTTTAAACAGTTTTAATAACTATCTCAAAAATTGTCGCTCTGATGCAAACAACTGATGAGTTATCTACTTAAATTTGATGAACAAAACGACTTACGTATTTTAAACATGCTAACCTTTAGCCCGGTAAGCAAATTAAAAAAAAACGCAATATGTAGGCTACACGAGAACGGAGACATCGAGTAACCAAAACAAATGCGTTAAACAAATTCGTACACGTTATTTATCAATTTAACTCTAGAATTAAAGGATATACAACGAGAAAAAACGTTTGACAACCTTTAAACAGTTTTAATAACTATCTCAAAAATTATCGCTCTGATGCAAACAACTGATGAGTTATCTACTTAAATATGATGAACAAAACGACTTACGTATTTTAAACATGTTAACCTTTAGCCCGGTAAGCAAATTAAAAAAAAAACGCAATATGTAGGCTACACGAGAACGGAGACGTCGAGTTACCAAAACAAATGCGTTAAACAAATTCGTACACGTTATTTATCAATTTAACTCTAGAATTAAAGGATATACAACGAGAAACAACGTTTGACAACCTTTAAACAGTTTTAATAACTATCTCAAAAATTATCGCTCTGATGCAAACAACTGATGAGTTATCTACTTAAATTTGTTGAACAAAACGACTTACGTATTTTAAACATGCTAACCTTTAGCCCTGTAAGCAAATTAAAAAAAAAACGCAATATGTAGGCTACACGAGAACGGAGACGTCGAGTAACCAAAACAAAAGCGTTAAACAAATTCGTACACGTTATTTATCAATTTAACTCTAGAATAAAGGATATACAACGAGAAACAACGTTTGACAACCTTTAAACAGTTTTAATAACTATCTCAAAAATTATCGCTCTGATGCAAACAACTGATGAGTTATCTACTTAAATTTGTTGAACAAAACGACTTACGTATTTTAAGCATGCTAACCTTTAGCCCGGTAAGCAAATTAAAAAAAAAAACGCAATATGTGGGCTACACGAGAACGGAGACGTCGAGTAACCAAAACAAATGCGTTAAACAAATTCGTACACGTTATTTATCAATTTAACTCTAGAATTAAAGGATATACAACGAGAAACAACGTTTGACAACCTTTAAACAGTTTTAATAACTATCTCAAAAATTATCGCTCTGATGCAAACAACTGATGAGTTATCTACTTAAATATGATGAACAAAACGACTTACGTATTTTAAGCATGCTAACCTTTAGCCCGGTAAGCAAATTAAAAAAAAACGCAATATGTAGGCTACACGAGAACGGAGACGTCGAGTAACCAAAACAAATGCGTTAAACAAATTCGTACACGTTATTTATCAATTTAACTCTAGAATTAAAGGATATACAACGAGAAACAACGTTTGACAACCTTTAAACAGTTTTAATAACTATCTCAAAAATTGTCGCTCTGATGCAAACAACTGATGAGTTATCTACTTAAATTTGTTGAACAAAACGACTTACGTATTTTAAGCATGCTAACCTTTAGCCCGGTAAGCAAATTAAAAAAAAAACGCAATATGTAGGCTACACGAGAACGGAGACGTCGAGTAACCAAAACAAATGCGTTAAACAAATTCGTACACGTTATTTATCAATTTAACTCTAGGATTAAAGGATATACAACGAGAAACAACGTTTGACAACCTTTAAACAGTTTTAATAACTATCTCAAAAATTGTCGCTCTGATGCAAACAACTGATGAGTTATCTACTTAAATTTGATGAACAAAACGACTTACGTATTTTAAACGTGCTAACCTTTAGCCCGGTAAGCAAATTAAAAAAAAAACGCAATATGTAGGCTACACGAGAACGGAGACGTCGAGTAACCAAAACAAATGCGTTAAACAAATTCGTACACGTTATTTATCAATTTAACTCTAGAATTAAAGGATATACAACGAGAAACAACGTTTGACAACCTTTAAACAGTTTTAATAACTATCTCAAAAATTATCGCTCTGATGCAAACAACTGATGAGTTATCTACTTAAATTTGATGAACAAAACGACTTACGTATTTTATACATGCTAACCTTTAGCCCGGTAAGCAAATTAAAAAAAAACGCAATATGTAGGCTACACGAGAACGGAGACGTCGAGTAACCAAAACAAATGCGTTAAACAAATTCGTACACGTTATTTATCAATTTAACTCTAGAATTAAAGGATATACAACGAGAAACAACGTTTGACAACCTTTAAACAGTTTTAATAACTATCTCAAAAATTGTCGCTCTGATGCAAACAACTGATGAGTTATCTACTCAAATTTGTTGAACAAAACGACTTACGTATTTTAAACATGCTAACCTTTAGCCCGGTAAGCAAATTAAAAAAAAATAAAAAATATGTAGGCTACACGAGAACGGAGACGTCGAGTAACCAAAACAAATGCGTTAAACAAATTCGTACACGTTATTTATCAATTTAACTCTAGAATTAAAGGATATACAACGAGAAACAACGTTTGACAACCTTTAAACAGTTTTAATAACTATCTCAAAAATTATCGCTCTGATGCAAACAACTGATGAGTTATCTACTTAAATTTGATGAACAAAACGACTTACGTATTTTAAACATGCTAACCTTTAGCCCGGTAAGCAAATTAAAAAAAAAAAACGCAATATGTAGGCTACACGAGAACGGAGACGTCGAGTAACCAAAACAAATGCGTTAAACAAATTCGTACACGTTATTTATCAATTTAACTCTAGAATTAAAGGATATACAACGAGAAACAACGTTTGACAACCTTTAAACAGTTTTAATAACTATCTCAAAAATTATCGCTCTGATGCAAACAACTGATGAGTTATCTACTCAAATTTGTTGAACAAAACGACTTACGTATTCTAAGCATGCTAACCTTTAGCCCGGTAAGCAAATTAAAAAAAAAAACGCAATATGTAGGCTACACGAGAACAGAGACGTCGAGTAACCAAAACAAATGCGTTAAACAAATTCGTACACGTTATTTATCAATTTAACTCTAGAATTAAAGGATATACAACGAGAAACAACGTTTGACAACCTTTAAACAGTTTTAATAACTATCTCAAAAATTATCGCTCTGATGCAAACAACTGATGAGTTATCTACTCAAATTTGTTGAACAAAACGACTTACGTATTTTAAGCATGCTAACCTTTAGCCCGGTAAGCAAATTAAAAAAAAAAACGCAATATGTAGGCTACACGAGAACGGAGACGTCGAGTAACCAAAACAAATACGTTAAACAAATTCGTACACGTTATTTATCAATTTAACTCTAGAATTAAAGGACATACAACGAGAAACAACGTTTGACAACCTTTAAACAGTTTTAATAACTATCTCAAAAATTGTCGCTCTGATGCAAACAACTGATGAGTTATCTACTTAAATTTGATGAACAAAACGACTTACGTATTTTAAACATGCTAGCCTTTAGCCCGGTAAGCAAATTAAAAAAAAAAAACGCAATATGTAGGCTACACGAGAACGGAGACATCGAGTAACCAAAACAAATGCGTTAAACAAATTCGTACACGTTATTTATCAATTTAACTCTAGAATTAAAGGATATACAACGAGAAACAACGTTTGACAACCTTTAAACAGTTTTAATAACTATCTCAAAAATTATCGCTCTGATGCAAACAACTGATGAGTTATCTACTTAAATATGATGAACAAAACGACTTACGTGTTTTAAACATGCTAACCTTTAGCCCGGTAAGCAAATTAAAAAAAAAACGCAATATGTAGGCTACACGAGAACGGAGACATCGAGTAACCAAAACAAATGCGTTAAACAAATTCGTACACGTTATTTATCAATTTAACTCTAGAATTAAAGGATATACAACGAGAAACAACGTTTGACAACCTTTAAACAGTTTTAATAACTATCTCAAAAATTGTCGCTCTGATGCAAACAACTGATGAGTTATCTACTTAAATTTGTTGAACAAAACGACTTACGTATTTTAAGCATGCTAACCTTTAGCCCGGTAAGCAAATTAAAAAAAAAAACGCAATATGTAGGCTACACGAGAACGGAGACGTCGAGTAACCAAAACAAATGCGTTAAACAAATTCGTACACGTTATTTATCAATTTAACTCTAGGATTAAAGGATATACAACGAGAAACAACGTTTGACAACCTTTAAACAGTTTTAATAACTATCTCAAAAATTGTCGCTCTGATGCAAACAACTGATGAGTTATCTACTTAAATTTGATGAACAAAACGACTTACGTATTTTAAACGTGCTAACCTTTAGCCCGGTAAGCAAATTAAAAAAAAAAACGCAATATGTAGGCTACACGAGAACGGAGACGTCGAGTAACCAAAACAAATGCGTTAAACAAATTCGTACACGTTATTTATCAATTTAACTCTAGAATTAAAGGATATACAACGAGAAACAACGTTTGACAACCTTTAAACAGTTTTAATAACTATCTCAAAAATTATCGCTCTGATGCAAACAACTGATGAGTTATCTACTTAAATTTGTTGAACAAAACGACTTACGTATTTTAAACATGCTAACCTTTAGCCCGGTAAGCAAATTAAAAAAAAAACGCAATATGTAGGCTACACGAGAACGGAGACGTCGAGTAACCAAAACAAATGCGTTAAACAAATTCGTACACGTTATTTATCAATTTAACTCTAGAATTAAAGGATATACAACGAGAAACAACGTTTGACAACCTTTAAACAGTTTTAATAACTATCTCAAAAATTATCGCTCTGATGCAAATAACTGATGAGTTATCTACTCAAATTTGTTGAACAAAACGACTTACGTATTTTAAGCATGCTAACCTTTAGCCCGGTAAGCAAATTAAAAAAAAACGCAATATGTAGGCTACACGAGAACAGAGACGTCGAGTAACCAAAACAAATGCGTTAAACAAATTCGTACACGTTATTTATCAATTTAACTCTAGAATTAAAGGATATACAACGAGAAACAACGTTTGACAACCTTTAAACAGTTTTAATAACTATCTCAAAAATTATCGCTCTGATGCAAACAACTGATGAGTTATCTGCTCAAATTTGTTGAACAAAACGACTTACGTATTTTAAGCATGCTAAGCTTTAGCCCGGTAAGCAAATTAAAAAAAAAACGCAATATGTAGGCTACACGAGAACGGAGACGTCGAGTAACCAAAACAAATACGTTAAACAAATTCGTACACGTTATTTATCAATTTAACTCTAGAATTAAAGGATATACAACGAGAAACAAGGTTTGACAACCTTTAAACAGTTTTAATAACTATCTCAAAAATTGTCGCTCTGATGCAAACAACTGATGAGTTATCTACTTAAATTTGATGAACAAAACGACTTACGTATTTTAAACATGCTAACCTTTAGCCCGGTAAGCAAATTAAAAAAAAAACGCAATATGTAGGCTACACGAGAACGGAGACGTCGAGTAACCAAAACAAATGCGTTAAACAAATTCGTACACGTTATTTATCAATTTAACTCTAGAATTAAAGGATATACAACGAGAAACAACGTTTGACAACCTTTAAACAGTTTTAATAACTATCTCAAAATTTATCGCTCTGATGCAAACAACTGATGAGTTATCTACTTAAATATGATGAACAAAACGACTTACGTATTTTAAACATGCTAACCTTTAGCCCGGTAAGCAAATTAAAAAAAAAACGCAATATGTAGGGTACACGAGAACGGAGACGTCGAGTAACCAAAACAAATGCGTTAAACAAATTCGTACACGTTATTTATCAATTTAACTCTAGGATTAAAGGATATACAACGAGAAACAACGTTTGACAACCTTTAAACAGTTTTAATAACTATCTCAAAAATTGTCGCTCTGATGCAAACAACTGATGAGTTATCTACTTAAATTTGATGAACAAAACGACTTACGTATTTTAAACGTGCTAACCTTTAGCCCGGTAAGCAAATTAAAAAAAAAACGCAATATGTAGGCTACACGAGAACGGAGACGTCGAGTAACCAAAACAAATGCGTTAAACAAATTCGTACACGTTATTTATCAATTTAACTCTAGAATTAAAGGATATACAACGAGAAACAACGTTTGACAACCTTTAAACAGTTTTAATAACTATCTCAAAAATTATCGCTCTGATGCAAACAACTGATGAGTTATCTACTTAAATTTGATGAACAAAACGACTTACGTATTTTATACATGCTAACCTTTAGCCCGGTAAGCAAATTAAAAAAAAAACGCAATATGTAGGCTACACGAGAACGGAGACGTCGAGTAACCAAAACAAATGCGTTAAACAAATTCGTACACGTTATTTATCAATTTAACTCTAGAATTAAAGGATATACAACGAGAAACAACGTTTGACAACCTTTAAACAGTTTTAATAACTATCTCAAAAATTGTCGCTCTGATGCAAACAACTGATGAGTTATCTACTCAAATTTGTTGAACAAAACGACTTACGTATTTTAAACATGCTAACCTTTAGCCCGGTAAGCAAATTAAAAAAAAATAAAAAATATGTAGGCTACACGAGAACGGAGACGTCGAGTAACCAAAACAAATGCGTTAAACAAATTCGTACACGTTATTTATCAATTTAACTCTAGAATTAAAGGATATACAACGAGAAACAACGTTTGACAACCTTTAAACAGTTTTAATAACTATCTCAAAAATTATCGCTCTGATGCAAACAACTGATGAGTTATCTACTTAAATTTGATGAACAAAACGACTTACGTATTTTAAACATGCTAACCTTTAGCCCGGTAAGCAAATTAAAAAAAAAAACGCAATATGTAGGCTACACGAGAACGGAGACGTCGAGTAACCAAAACAAATGCGTTAAACAAATTCGTACACGTTATTTATCAATTTAACTCTAGAATTAAAGGATATACAACGAGAAACAACGTTTGACAACCTTTAAACAGCTTTAATAACTATCTCAAAAATTATCGCTCTGATGCAAACAACTGATGAGTTATCTACTCAAATTTGTTGAACAAAACGACTTACGTATTCTAAGCATGCTAACCTTTAGCCCGGTAAGCAAATTAAAAAAAAAACGCAATATGTAGGCTACACGAGAACAGAGACGTCGAGTAACCAAAACAAATGCGTTAAACAAATTCGTACACGTTATTTATCAATTTAACTCTAGAATTAAAGGATATACAACGAGAAACAACGTTTGACAACCTTTAAACAGTTTTAATAACTATCTCAAAAATTATCGCTCTGATGCAAACAACTGATGAGTTATCTACTCAAATTTGTTGAACAAAACGACTTACGTATTTTAAGCATGCTAACCTTTAGCCCGGTAAGCAAATTAAAAAAAAAACGCAATATGTAGGCTACACGAGAACGGAGACGTCGAGTAACCAAAACAAATGCGTTAAACAAATTCGTACACGTTTGACAACCTTTAAACAGTTTTAATAACTATCTCAAAAATTATCGCTCTGATGCAAACAACTGATGAGTTATCTACTTAAATTTGTTGAACAAAACGACTTACGTATTTTAAGCATGCTAACCTTTAGCCCGGTAAGCAAATTAAAAAAAAAAACACAATATGTAGGCTACACGAGAACGGAGACGTCGAGTAACCAAAACAATTGCGTTAAACAAATTCGTACACGTTATTTATCAATTTAACTCTAGAATTAAAGGATATACAACGAGAAACAACGTTTGACAACCTTTAAACAGTTTTAATAACTATCTCAAAAATTGTCGCTCTGATGCAAACAACTGATGAGTTATCTACTTAAATTTGTTGAACAAAATGACTTACGTATTTTAAGCATGCTAACCTTTAGCCCGGTAAGCAAGTTAAAAAAAAAAACGCAATATGTAGGCTACACGAGAACAGAGACGTCGAGTAACCAAAACAAATGCGTTAAACAAATTCGTACACGTTATTTATCAATTTAACTCTAGAATTAAAGGATATACAACGAGAAACAACGTTTGACAACCTTTAAACAGTTTTAATAACTATCTCAAAAATTATCGCTCTGATGCAAACAACTGATGAGTTATCTACTCAAATTTGTTGAACAAAACTTCTTACGTATTTTAAGCATGCTAACCTTTAGCCCGGTAAGCAAATTAAAAAAAAAAACGCAATATGTAGGCTACACGAGAACGGAGACGTCGAGTAACCAAAACAAATACGTTAAACAAATTCGTACACGTTATTTATCAATTTAACTCTAGAATTAAAGGATATACAACGAGAAACAACGTTTGACAACCTTTAAACAGTTTTAATAACTATCTCAAAAATTGTCGCTCTTATGCAAACAACTGATGAGTTATCTACTTAAATTTGATGAACAAAACGACTTACGTATTTTAAACATGCTAACCTTTAGCCCGGTAAGCAAATTAAAAAAAAAAACGCAATATGTAGGCTACACGAGAACGGAGACATCGAGTAACCAAAACAAATGCGTTAAACAAATTCGTACACGTTATTTATCAATTTAACTCTAGAATTAAAGGATATACAACGAGAAACAACGTTTGACAACCTTTAAACCGTTTTAATAACTATCTCAAAAATTATCGCTCTGATGCAAACAACTGATGAGTTATCTACTTAAATATGATGAACAAAACGACTTACGTATTTTAAACATGCTAACCTTTAGCCCGGTAAGCAAATTAAAAAAAAAAACGCAATATGTAGGCTACACGAGAACGGAGACGTCGAGTAACCAAAGCAAATGCGTTAAACAAATTCGTACACGTTATTTATCAATTTAACTCTAGAATTAAAGGATATACAACGAGAAACAACGTTTGACAACCTTTAAACAGTTTTAATAACTATCTCAAAAATTATCGCTCTGATGCAAACAACTGATGAGTTATCTACTTAAATGTGATGAACAAAACGACTTACGTATTTTAAACATGCTAACCTTTAGCCCGGTAAGCAAATTAAAAAAAAACGCAATATGTAGGCTACACGAGAACGGAGACGTCGAGTAACCAAAGCAAATGCGTTAAACAAATTCGTACACGTTATTTATCAATTTAACTCTAGAATTAAAGGATATACAACGAGAAACAACGTTTGACAACCTTTAAACAGTTTTAATAACTATCTCAAAAATTATCGCTCTGATGCAAACAACTGATGAGTTATCTACTTAAATTTGATGAACAAAACGACTTACGTATTTTAAACATGCTAACCTTTAGCCCGGTAAGCAAATTTAAAAAAAAACGCAATATGTAGGCTACACGAGAACGGAGACGTCGAGTAACCAAAACAAATGCGTTAGACAAATTCGTACACGTTATTTATCAATTTAACTCTAGAATTAAAGGATATACAACGAGAAACAACGTTTGACAACCTTTAAACAGTTTTAATAACTATCTCAAAAATTATCGCTCTGATGCAAACAACTGATGAGTTATCTACTTAAATTTGTTGAACAAAACGACTTACGTATTTTAAACATGCTAACCTTTAGCCCGGTAAGCAAATTAAAAAAAAAAACGCAATATGTAGGCTACACGAGAACGGAGACGTCGAGTAACAAAAACAAATGCGTTAAACAAATTCGTACACGTTATTTATCAATTTAACTCTAGGATTAAAGGATATACAACGAGAAACAACGTTTGACAACCTTTAAACAGTTTTAATAACTATCTCAAAAATTGTCGCTCTGATGCAAACAACTGATGAGTTATCTACTTAAATTTGATGAACAAAACGACTTACGTATTTTAAACATGCTAACCTTTAGCCCGGTAAGCAAATTAAAAAAAAAACGCAATATGTAGGCTACACGAGAACGGAGACGTCGAGTAACCAAAACAAATGCGTTAAACAAATTCGTACACGTTATTTATCAATTTAACTCTAGAATTAAAGGATATACAACGAGAAACAACGTTTGACAACCTTTAAACAGTTTTAATAACTATCTCAAAAATTATCGCTCTGATGCAAACAACTGATGAGTTATCTACTTAAATTTGATGAACAAAACGACTTACGTATTTTAAACATGCTAACCTTTAGCCCGGTAAACAAATTAAAAAAAAAACGCAATATGTAGGCTACACGAGAACGGAGACGTCGAGTAACCAAAACAAATGCGTTAAACAAATTCGTACATGTTATTTATCAATTTAACTCTAGAATTAAAGGATATACAACGAGAAACAACGTTTGACAACCTTTAAACAGTTTTAATAACTATCTCAAAAATTGTCGCTCTGATGCAAACAACTGATGAGTTATCTACTCAAATTTGTTGAACAAAACGACTTACGTATTTTAAACATGCTAACCTTTAGCCCGGTAAGCAAATTAAAAAAAAAACGCAATATGTAGGCTACACGAGAACGGAGACGTCGAGTAACCAAAACAAATGCGTTAAACAAATTCGTACACGTTATTTATCAATTTAACTCTAGAATTAAAGGATATGCAACGAGAAACAACGTTTGACAACCTTTAAACAGTTTTAATAACTATCTCAAAAATTATCGCTCTGATGCAAACAACTGATGAGTTATCTACTTAAATATGATGAACAAAACGACTTACGTATTTTAAACATGCTAACCTTTAGCCCGGTAAGCAAATTAAAAAAAAAAAAAAATATGTAGGCTACACGAGAACGGAGACATCGAGTAACCAAAACAAATGCGTTAAACAAATTCGTACACGTTATTTATCAATTTAACTCTAGAATTAAAGGATATACAACGAGAAACAACGTTTGACAACCTTTAAACAGTTTTAATAACTATCTCAAAAATTATCGCTCTGATGCAAACAACTGATGAGTTATCTACTTAAATTTGATGAACAAAACGACTTACGTATTTTAAACATGCTAACCTTTAGCCCGGTAAGCAAATTAAAAAAAAAAACGCAATATGTAGGCTACACGAGAACGGAGACGTCGAGTAACCAAAACAAATGCGTTAAACAAATTCGTATACGTTATTTATCAATTTAACTCTAGAATTAAAGGATATACAACGAGAAACAACGTTTGACAACCTTTAAACAGTTTTAATAACTATCTCAAAAATTATCGCTCTGATGCAAACAACTGATGAGTTATCTACTCAAATTTGTTGAACAAAACGACTTACGTATTCTAAGCATGCTAACCTTTAGCCCGGTAAGCAAATTAAAAAAAAAAACGCAATATGTAGGCTACACGAGAACAGAGACGTCGAGTAACCAAAACAAATGCGTTAAACAAATTCGTACACGTTATTTATCAATTTAACTCTAGAATTAAAGGATATACAACGAGAAACAACGTTTGACAACCTTTAAACAGTTTTAATAACTATCTCAAAAATTATCGCTCTGATGCAAACAACTGATGAGTTATCTACTCAAATTTGTTGAACAAAACGACTTACGTATTTTAAGCATGCTAACCTTTAGCCCGGTAAGCAAATAAAAAAAAAACGCAATATGTAGGCTACACGAGAACGGAGACGTCGAGTAACCAAAACAAATACGTTAAACAAATTCGTACACGTTATTTATCAATTTAACTCTAGAATTAAAGGATATACAACGAGAAACAACGTTTGACAACCTTTAAACAGTTTTAATAACTATCTCAAAAATTGTCGCTCTGATGCAAACAACTGATGAGTTATCTACTTAAATTTGATGAACAAAACGACTTACGTATTTTAAACATGCTAACCTTTAGCCCGGTAAGCAAATTAAAAAAAAAACGCAATATGTAGGCTACACGAGAACGGAGACATCGAGTAACCAAAACAAATGCGTTAAACAAATTCGTACACGTTATTTATCAATTTAACTCTAGAATTAAAGGATATACAACGAGAAACAACGTTTGACAACCTTTAAACAATTTTAATAACTATCTCAAATATTATCGCTCTGATGCAAACAACTGATGAGTTATCTACTTAAATATGATGAACAAAACGACTTACGTATTTTAAACATGTTAACCTTTAGCCCGGTAAGCAAATTAAAAAAAAACGCAATATGTAGGCTACACGAGAACGGAGACGTCGAGTAACCAAAACAAATGCGTTAAACAAATTCGTACACGTTATTTATCAATTTAACTCTAGAATTAAAGGATATACAACGAGAAACAACGTTTGACAACCTTTAAACAGTTTTAATAACTATCTCAAAAATTATCGCTCTGATGCAAACAACTGATGAGTTATCTACTTAAATTTGTTGAACAAAACGACTTACGTATTTTAAACATGCTAACCTTTAGCCCGGTAAGCAAATTAAAAAAAAAAAGCAATATGTAGGCTACACGAGAACGGAGACGTCGAGTAACCAAAACAAAAGCGTTAAACAAATTCGTACACGTTATTTATCAATTTAACTCTAGAATTAAAGGATATACAACGAGAAACAACGTTTTACAACCTTTAAACAGTTTTAATAACTATCTCAAAAATTATCGCTCTGATGCAAACAACTGATGAGTTATCTACTTAAATTTGTTGAACAAAACGACTTACGTATTTTAAGCATGCTAACCTTTAGCCCGGTAAGCAAATTCAAAAAAAAACGCAATATGTGGGCTACACGAGAACGGAGACGTCGAGTAACCAAAACAAATGCGTTAAACAAATTCGTACACGTTATTTATCAATTTAACTCTAGAATTAAAGGATATACAACGAGAAACAACGTTTGACAACCTTTAAACAGTTTTAATAACTCTCTCAAAAATTATCGCTCTGATGCAAACAACTGATGAGTTATCTACTTAAATATGATGAACAAAACGACTTACGTATTTTAAGCATGCTAACCTTTAGCCCGGTAAGCAAATTAAAAAAAAACGCAATATGTAGGCTACACGAGAACGGAGACGTCGAGTAACCAAAACAAATGCGTTAAACAAATTCGTACACGTTATTTATCAATTTAACTCTAGAATTAAAGGATATACAACGAGAAACAACGTTTGACAACCTTTAAACAGTTTTAATAACTATCTCAAAAATTGTCGCTCTGATGCAAACAACTGATGAGTTATCTACTTAAATTTGTTGAACAAAACGACTTACGTATTTTAAGCATGCTAACCTTTAGCCCGGTAAGCAAATTAAAAAAAAACGCAATATGTAGGCTACACGAGAACGGAGACGTCGAGTAACCAAAACAAATGCGTTAAACAAATTCGTACACGTTATTTATCAATTTAACTCTAGGATTAAAGGATATACAACGAGAAACAACGTTTGACAACCTTTAAACAGTTTTAATAACTATCTCAAAAATTGTCGCTCTGATGCAAACAACTGATGAGTTATCTACTTAAATTTGATGAACAAAACGACTTACGTATTTTAAACATGCTAACCTTTAGCCCGGTAAGCAAATTAAAAAAAAAACGCAATATGTAGGCTACACGAGAACGGAGACGTCGAGTAACCAAAACAAATGCGTTAAACAAATTCGTACACGTTATTTATCAATTTAACTCTAGAATTAAAGGATATACAACGAGAAACAACGTTTGACAACCTTTAAACAGTTTTAATAACTATCTCAAAAATTATCGCTCTGATGCAAACAACTGATGAGTTATCTACTTAAATTTGATGAACAAAACGACTTACGTATTTTAAACATGCTAACCTTTAGCCCGGTAAGCAAATTAAAAAAAAAACGCAATATGTAGGCTACACGAGAACGGAGACGTCGAGTAACCAAAACAAATGCGTTAAACAAATTCGTACACGTTATTTATCAATTTAACTCTAGAATTAAAGGATATACAACGAGAAACAACGTTTGACAACCTTTAAACAGTTTTAATAACTATCTCAAAAATTGTCGCTCTGATGCAAACAACTGATGAGTTATCTACTCAAATTTGTTGAACAAAACGACTTACGTATTTTAAACATGCTAACCTTTAGCCCGGTAAGCAAATTAAAAAAAAAAACGCAATATGTCGGCTACACGAGAACGGAGACGTCGAGTAACCAAAACAAATGCGTTAAACAAATTCGTACACGTTATTTATCAATTTAACTCTAGAATTAAAGGATATGCAACGAGAAACAACGTTTGACAACCTTTAAACAGTTTTAATAACTATCTCAAAAATTATCGCTCTGATGCAAACAACTGATGAGTTATCTACTTAAATATGATGAACAAAACGACTTACGTATTTTAAACATGCTAACCTTTAGCCCGGTAAGCAAATTAAAAAAAAATAAAAAATATGTAGGCTACACGAGAACGGAGACGTCGAGTAACCAAAACAAATGCGTTAAACAAATTCGTACACGTTATTTATCAATTTAACTCTAGAATTAAAGGATATACAACGAGAAACAACGTTTGACAACCTTTAAACAGTTTTAATAACTATCTCAAAAATTATCGCTCTGATGCAAACAACTGATGAGTTATCTACTTAAATTTGATGAACAAAACGACTTACGTATTTTAAACATGCTAACCTTTAGCCCGGTAAGCAAATTAAAAAAAAAAAAGCAATATGTAGGCTACACGAGAACGGAGACGTCGAGTAACCAAAACAAATGCGTTAAACAAATTCGTACACGTTATTTATCAATTTAACTCTAGAATTAAAGGATATACAACGAGAAACAACGTTTGACAACCTTTAAACAGTTTTAATAACTATCTCAAAAATTATCGCTCTGATGCAAACAACTGATGAGTTATCTACTCAAATTTGTTGAACAAAACGACTTACGTATTCTAAGTATGCTAACCTTTAGCCCGGTAAGCAAATTAAAAAAAAAAACGCAATATGTAGGCTACACGAGAACAGAGACGTCGAGTAACCAAAACAAATGCGTTAAACAAATTCGTACACGTTATTTATCAATTTAACTCTAGAATTAAAGGATATACAACGAGAAACAACGTTTGACAACCTTTAAACAGTTTTAATAACTATCTCAAAAATTATCGCTCTGATGCAAACAACTGATGAGTTATCTACTCAAATTTGTTGAACAAAACGACTTACGTATTTTAAGCATGCTAACCTTTAGCCCGGTAGGCAAATTAAAAAAAAAACGCAATATGTAGGCTACACGAGAACGGAGACGTCGAGTAACCAAAACAAATACGTTAAACAAATTCGTACACGTTATTTATCAATTTAACTCTAGAATTAAAGGATATACAACGAGAAACAACGTTTGACAACCTTTAAACAGTTTTAATAACTATCTCAAAAATTGTCGCTCTGATGCAAACAACTGATGAGTTATCTACTTAAATTTGATGAACAAAACGACTTACGTATTTTAAACATGCTAACCTTTAGCCCGGTAAGCAAATTAAAAAAAAAACGCAATATGTAGGCTACACGAGAACGGAGACATCGAGTAACCAAAACAAATGCGTTAAACAAATTCGTACACGTTATTTATCAATTTAACTCTAGAATTAAAGGATATACAACGAGAAACAACGTTTGACAACCTTTAAACAGTTTTAATAACTATCTCAAAAATTATCGCTCTGATGCAAACAACTGATGAGTTATCTACTTAAATATGATGAACAAAACGACTTACGTGTTTTAAACATGCTAAACTTTAGCCCGGTAAGCAAATTAAAAAAAAAACGCAATATGTAGGCTACACGAGAACGGAGACGTCGAGTAACCAAAACAAATGCGTTAAACAAATTCGTACACGTTATTTATCAATTTAACTCTAGAATTAAAGGATATACAACGAGAAACAACGTTTGACAACCTTTAAACAGTTTTAATAACTATCTCAAAAATTGTCGATCTGATGCAAACAACTGATGAGTTATCTACTTAAATTTGATGAACAAAACGACTTACGTATTTTAAACATGCTAACCTTTAGCCCGGTAAGCAAATTAAAAAAAAAACGCAATATGTAGGCTACACGAGAACGGAGACGTCGAGTAACCAAAACAAATGCGTTAAACAAATTCGTACACGTTATTTATCAATTTAACTCTAGAATTAAAGGATATACAACGAGAAACAACGTTTGACAACCTTTAAACAGTTTTGATAACTATCTCAAAAATTATCGCTCTGATGCAAACAACTGATGAGTTATCTACTTAAATTTGATGAACAAAACGACTTACGTATTTTAAACATGCTAACCTTTAGCCCGGTAAGCAAATTTAAAAAAAAACGCAATATGTAGGCTACACGAGAACGGAGACGTCGAGTAACCAAAACAAATGCGTTAGACAAATTCGTACACGTTATTTATCAATTTAACTCTAGAATTAAAGGATATACAACGAGAAACAACGTTTGACAACCTTTAAACAGTTTTAATAACTATCTCAAAAATTATCGCTCTGATGCAAACAACTGATGAGTTATCTACTTAAATTTGTTGAACAAAACGACTTACGTATTTTAAACATGCTAACCTTTAGCCCGGTAAGCAAATTAAAAAAAGAAACGCAATATGTAGGCTACACGAGAACGGAGACGTCGAGTAACCAAAACAAATGCGTTAAACAAATTCGTACACGTTATTTATCAATTTAACTCTAGAATTAAAGGATATACAACGAGAAACAACGTTTGACAACCTTTAAACAGTTTTAATAACTATCTCAAAAATTGTCGCTCTGATGCAAACAACTGATGAGTTATCTACTTAAATTTGTTGAACAAAACGACTTACGTATTTTAAGCATGCTAACCTTTAGCCCGGTAAGCAAATTAAAAAAAAAAACGCAATATGTAGGCTACACGAGAACGGAGACGTCGAGTAACCAAAACAAATGCGTTAAACAAATTCGTACACGTTATTTATCAATTTAACTCTAGAATTAAAGGATATACAACGAGAAACAACGTTTGACAACCTTTAAACAGTTTTAATAACTATCTCAAAAATTATCGCTCTGATGCAAACAACTGATGAGTTATCACTCAAATTTGTTGAACAAAACGACTTACGTATTTTAAGCATGCTAACCTTTAGCCCGGTAAGCAAATTAAAAAAAAAACGCAATATGTAGGCTACACGAGAACAGAGACGTCGAGTAACCAAAACAAATGCGTTAAACAAATTCGTACACGTTATTTATCAATTTAACTCTAGAATTAAAGGATATACAACGAGAAACAACGTTTGACAACCTTTAAACAGTTTTAATAACTATCTCAAAAATTATCGCTCTGATGCAAACAACTGATGAGTTATCTGCTCAAATTTGTTGAACAAAACGACTTACGTATTTTAAGCATGCTAACCTTTAGCCCGGTAAGCAAATTAAAAAAAAAACGCAATATGTAGGCTACACGAGAACGGAGACGTCGAGTAACCAAAACAAATACGTTAAACAAATTCGTACACGTTATTTATCAATTTAACTCTAGAATTAAAGGATATACAACGAGAAACAAGGTTTGACAACCTTTAAACAGTTTTAATAACTATCTCAAAAATTGTCGCTCTGATGCAAACAACTGATGAGTTATCTACTTAAATTTGATGAACAAAACGACTTACGTATTTTAAACATGCTAACCTTTAGCCCGGTAAGCAAATTAAAAAAAAAACGCAATATGTAGGCTACACGAGACCGGAGACGTCGAGTAACCAAAACAAATGCGTTAAACAAATTCGTACACGTTATTTATCAATTTAACTCTAGAATTAAAGGATATACAACGAGAAACAACGTTTGACAACCTTTAAACAGTTTTAATAACTATCTCAAAATTTATCGCTCTGATGCAAACAACTGATGAGTTATCTACTTAAATATGATGAAGAAAACGACTTACGTATTTTAAACATGCTAACCTTTAGCCCGGTAAGCAAATTAAAAAAAAAACGCAATATGTAGGGTACACGAGAACGGAGACGTCGAGTAACCAAAACAAATGCGTTAAACAAATTCGTACACGTTATTTATCAATTTAACTCTAGAATTAAAGGATATACAACGAGAAACAACGTTTGACAACCTTTAAACAGTTTTAATAACTATCTCAAAAATTGTCGCTCTGATGCAAACAACTGATGAGTTATCTACTTAAATTTGTTGAACAAAACGACTTACGGATTTTAAGCATGCTAACCTTTAGCCCGGTAAGCAAATTAAAAAAAAACACAATATGTAGGCTACACGAGAACGGAGACGTCGAGTAACCAAAACAAATGCGTTAAACAAATTCGTACACGTTTGACAACCTTTAAACAGTTTTAATAACTATCTCAAAAATTATCGCTCTGATGCAAACAACTGATGAGTTATCTACTTAAATTTGTTGAACAAAACGACTTACGTATTTTAAGCATGCTAACCTTTAGCCCGGTAAGCAAATTAAAAAAAAAACACAATATGTAGGCTACACGAGAACGGAGACGTCGAGTAACCAAAACAAATGCGTTAAACAAATTCGTACACGTTATTTATCAATTTAACTCTAGAATTAAAGGATATACAACGAGAAACAACGTTTGACAACCTTTAAACAGTTTTAATAACTATCTCAAAAATTGTCGCTCTGATGCAAACAACTGATGAGTTATCTACTTAAATTTGTTGAACAAAACGACTTACGTATTTTAAGCATGCTAACCTTTAGCCCGGTAAGCAAATTAAAAAAAAAAACGCAATATGTAGGCTACACGAGAACAGAGACGTCGAGTAACCAAAACAAATGCGTTAAACAAATTCGTACACGTTATTTATCAATTTAACTCTAGAATTAAAGGATATACAACGAGAAACAACGTTTGACAACCTTTAAACAGTTTTAATAACTATCTCAAAAATTATCGCTCTGATGCAAACAACTGATGAGTTATCTGCTCAAATTTGTTGAACAAAACGACTTACGTATTTTAAGCATGCTAACCTTTAGCCCGGTAAGCAAATTAAAAAAAAAACGCAATTTGTAGGCTACACGAGAACGGAGACGTCGAGTAACCAAAACAAATACGTTAAACAAATTCGTAAACGTTATTTATCAATTTAACTCTAGAATTAAAGGATATACAACGAGAAACAACGTTTGACAACCTTTAAACAGTTTTAATAACTATCTCAAAAATTGTCGCTCTTATGCAAACAACTGATGAGTTATCTACTTAAATTTGATGAACAAAACGACTTACGTATTTTAAACATGCTAACCTTTAGCCCGGTAAGCAAATTAAAAAAAAAACGCAATATGTAGGCTACACGAGAACGGAGACATCGAGTAACCAAAACAAATGCGTTAAACAAATTCGTACACGTTATTTATCAATTTAACTCTAGAATTAAAGGATATACAACGAGAAACAACGTTTGACAACCTTTAAACAGTTTTAATAACTATCTCAAAAATTATCGCTCTGATGCAAACAACTGATGAGTTATCTACTTAAATATGATGAACAAAACGACTTACGTATTTTAAACATGCTAACCTTTAGCCCGGTAAGCAAATTAAAAAAAAAACGCAATATGTAGGCTACACGAGAACGGAGACGTCGAGTAACCAAAGCAAATGCGTTAAACAAATTCGTACACGTTATTTATCAATTTAACTCTAGAATTAAAGGATATACAACGAGAAACAACGTTTGACAACCTTTAAACAGTTTTAATAACTATCTCAAAAATTATCGCTCTGATGCCAACAACTGATGAGTTATCTACTTAAATTTGATGAACAAAACGACTTACGTATTTTAAACATGCTAACCTTTAGCCCGGTAAGCAAATTTAAAAAAAAAACGCAATATGTAGGCTACACGAGAACGGAGACGTCGAGTAACCAAAACGAATGCGTTAGACAAATTCGTACACGTTATTTATCAATTTAACTCTAGAATTAAAGGATATACAACGAGAAACAACGTTTGACAACCTTTAAACAGTTTTAATAACTATCTCAAAAATTATCGCTCTGATGCAAACAACTGATGAGTTATCTACTTAAATTTGTTGAACAAAACGACTTACGTATTTTAAACATGCTAACCTTTAGCCCGGTAAGCAAATTAAAAAAAAAAAACGCAATATGTAGGCTACACGAGAACGGAGACGTCGAGTAACCAAAACAAATGCGTTAAACAAATTCGTACACGTTATTTATCAATTTAACTCTAGAATTAAAGGATATACAACGAGAAACAACGTTTGACAACCTTTAAACAGTTTTAATAACTATCTCAAAAATTGTCGCTCTGATGCAAACAACTGATGAGTTATCTACTTAAATTTGTTAAACAAAACGACTTACGTATTTTAAGCATGCTAACCTTTAGCCCGGTAAGCAAATTAAAAAAAAAACGCAATATGTAGGCTACACGAGAACGGAGACGTCGAGTAACCAAAACAAATGCGTTAAACAAATTCGTACACGTTATTTATCAATTTAACTCTAGAATTAAAGGATATACAACGAGAAACAACGTTTGACAACCTTTAAACAGTTTTAATAACTATCTCAAAAATTATCGCTCTGATGCAAACAACTGATGAGTTATCTACTCAAATTTGTTGAACAAAACGACTTACGTATTTTAAGCATGCTAACCTTTAGCCCGGTAAGCAAATTAAAAAAAAAACGCAATATGTAGGCTACACGAGAACAGAGACGTCGAGTAACCAAAACAAATGCGTTAAACAAATTCGTACACGTTATTTATCAATTTAACTCTAGAATTAAAGGATATACAACGAGAAACAACGTTTGACAACCTTTAAACAGTTTTAATAACTATCTCAAAAATTATCGCTCTGATGCAAACAACTGATGAGTTATCTACTCAAATTTGTTGAACAAAACGACTTACGTATTTTAAGCATGCTAACATTTAGCCCGGTAAGCAAATTAAAAAAAAAACGCAATATGTAGGCTACACGAGAACGGAGACGTCGAGTAACCAAAACAAATACGTTAAACAAATTCGTACACGTTATTTATCAATTTAACTCTAGAATTAAAGGATTTACAACGAGAAACAAGGTTTGACAACCTTTAAACAGTTTTAATAACTATCTCAAAAATTGTCGCTCTGATGCAAACAACTGATGAGTTATCTACTTAAATTTGATGAACAAAACGACTTACGTATTTTAAACATGCTAACCTTTAGCCCGGTAAGCAAATTAAAAAAAAAACGCAATATGTAGGCTACACGAGAACGGAGACGTCGAGTAACCAAAACAAATGCGTTAAACAAATTCGTACACGTTATTTATCAATTTAACTCTAGAATTAAAGGATATACAACGAGAAACAACGTTTGACAACCTTTAAACAGTTTTAATAACTATCTCAAAAATTATCGCTCTGATGCAAACAACTGATGAGTTATCTACTCAAATTTGTTGAACAAAACGACTTACGTATTTTAAGCATGCTAACCTTTAGCCCGGTAAGCAAATTAAAAAAAAAAAACGCAATATGTAGGCTACACGAGAACAGAGACGTCGAGTAACCAAAACAAATGCGTTAAACAAATTCGTACACGTTATTTATCAATTTAACTCTAGAATTAAAGGATATACAACGAGAAACAACGTTTGACAACCTTTAAACAGTTTTAATAACTATCTCAAAAATTATCGCTCTGATGCAAACAACTGATGAGTTATCTACTCAAATTTGTTGAACAAAACGACTTACGTATTTTAAGCATGCTAACCTTTAGCCCGGTAAGCAAATTTAAAAAAAACGCAATATGTAGGCTACACGAGAACGGAGACGTCGAGTAACCAAAACAAATACGTTAAACAAATTCGTACACGTTATTTATCAATTTAACTCTAGAATTAAAGGATATACAACGAGAAACAACGTTTGACAACCTTTAAACAGTTTTAATAACTATCTCAAAAATTGTCGCTCTTATGCAAACAACTGATGAGTTTTCTACTTAAATTTGATGAACAAAACGACTTACGTATTTTAAACATGCTAACCTTTAGCCCGGTAAGCAAATTAAAAAAAAAACGCAATATGTAGGCTACACGAGAACGGAGACATCGAGTAACCAAAACAAATGCGTTAAACAAATTCGTACACGTTATTTATCAATTTAACTCTAGAATTAAAGGATATACAACGAGAAACAACGTTTGACAACCTTTAAACAGTTTTAATAACTATCTCAAAAATTATCGCTCTGATGCAAACAACTGATGAGTTATCTACTTAATTTTGATGAACAAAACGACTTACGTATTTTAAACATGCTAACCTTTAGCCCGGTAAGCAAATTAAAAAAAAAACGCAATATGTAGGCTACACGAGAACGGAGACATCGAGTAACCAAAACAAATGCGTTAAACAAATTCGTACACGTTATTTATCAATTTAACTCTAGAATTAAAGGATATACAACGAGAAACAACGTTTGACAACCTTTAAACAGTTTTAATAACTATCTCAAAAATTATCGCTCTGATGCAAACAACTGATGAGTTATCTACTTAAATTTGATGAACAAAACGACTTACGTATTTTAAACATGCTAACCTTTAGCCCGGTAAGCAAATTTAAAAAAAAACGCAATATGTAGGCTACACGAGAACGGAGACGTCGAGTAACCAAAACAAATGCGTTAGACAAATTCGTACACGTTATTTATCAATTTAACTCTAGAATTAAAGGATATACAACGAGAAACAACGTTTGACAACCTTTAAACAGTTTTAATAACTATCTCAAAAATTGTCGCTCTGATGCAAACAACTGATGAGTTATCTACTTAAATTTGTTGAACAAAACGACTTACGTATTTTAAGCATGCTACCCTTTAGCCCGGTAAGCAAATTAAAAAAAAAACGCAATATGTAGGCTACACGAGAACGGAGACGTCGAGTAACCAAAACAAATGCGTTAAACAAATTCGTACACGTTATTTATCAATTTAACTCTAGAATTAAAGGATATACAACGAGAAACAACGTTTGACAACCTTTAAACAGTTTTAATAACTATCTCAAAAATTATCGCTCTGATGCAAACAACTGATGAGTTATCTACTCAAATTTGTTGAACAAAACGACTTACGTATTTTAAGCATGCTAACCTTTAGCCCGGTAAGCAAATTAAAAAAAAAAACGCAATATGTAGGCTACACGAGAACAGAGACGTCGAGTAACCAAAACAAATGCGTTAAACAAATTCGTACACGTTATTTATCAATTTAACTCTAGAATTAAAGGATATACAACGAGAAACAACGTTTGACAACCTTTAAACAGTTTTAATAACTATCTCAAAAATTATCGCTCTGATGCAAACAACTGATGAGTTATCTACTCAAATTTGTTGAACAAAACGACTTACGTATTTTAAGCATGCTAACATTTAGCCCGGTAAGCAAATTAAAAAAAAAACGCAATATGTAGGCTACACGAGAACGGAGACGTCGAGTAACCAAAACAAATACGTTAAACAAATTCGTACACGTTATTTATCAATTTAACTCTAGAATTAAAGGATATACAACGAGAAACAAGGTTTGACAACCTTTAAACAGTTTTAATAACTATCTCAAAAATTGTCGCTCTGATGCAAACAACTGATGAGTTATCTACTTAAATTTGATGAACAAAACGACTTACGTATTTTAAACATGCTAACCTTTAGCCCGGTAAGCAAATTAAAAAAAAAACGCAATATGTAGGCTACACGAGAACGGAGACGTCGAGTAACCAAAACAAATGCGTTAAACAAATTCGTACACGTTATTTATCAATTTAACTCTAGAATTAAAGGATATACAACGAGAAACAACGTTTGACAACCTTTAAACAGTTTTAATAACTATCTCAAAATTTATCGCTCTGATGCAAACAACTGATGAGTTATCTACTTAAATATGATGAACAAAACGACTTACGTATTTTAAACATGCTAACCTTTAGCCCGGTAAGCAAATTAAAAAAAAACGCATTATGTAGGGTACACGAGAACGGAGACGTCGAGTAACCAAAACAAATGCGTTAAACAAATTCGTACACGTTATTTATCAATTTAACTCTAGAATTAAAGGATATACAACGAGAAACAACGTTTGACAACCTTTAAACAGTTTTAATAACTATCTCAAAAATTGTCGCTCTGATGCAAACAACTGATGAGTTATCTACTTAAATTTGTTGAACAAAACGACTTACATATTTTAAGCATGCTAACCTTTAGCCCGGTAAGCAAATTAAAAAAAAAACGCAATATGTAGGCTACACGAGAACGGAGACGTCGAGTAACCAAAACAAATGCGTTAAACAAATTCGTACACGTTATTTATCAGTTTAACTCTAGAATTAAAGGATATACAACGAGAAACAACGTTTGACAACCTTTAAACAGTTTTAATAACTATCTCAAAAATTGTCGCTCTGATGCAAACAACTGATGAGTTAACTACTTAAATTTGATGAACAAAACGACTTACGTATTTTAAACATGCTAACCTTTAGCCCGGTAAGCAAATTAAAAAAAAAACGCAATATGTAGGCTACACGAGAACGGAGACGTCGAGTAACCAAAACAAATGCGTTAAACAATTTCGTACACGTTATTTATCAATTTAACTCTAGAATTAAAGGATATACAACGAGAAACAGCGTTTGACAACCTTTAAACAGTTTTAATAACTATCTCAAAAATTATCGCTCTGATGCAAACAACTGATGAGTTATCTACTTAAATTTGATGAACAAAACGACTTACGTATTTTAAACATGCTAACCTTTAGCCCGGTAAGCAAATTAAAAAAAAAACGCAATATGTAGGCTACACGAGAACGGAGACGTCGAGTAACCAAAACAAATGCGTTAAACAAATTCGTACACGTTATTTATCAATTTAACTCTAGAATTAAAGGATATACAACGAGAAACAACGTTTGACAACCTTTAAACAGTTTTAATAACTATCTCAAAAATTGTCGCTCTGATGCAAACAACTGATGAGTTATCTACTTAAATATGATGAACAAAACGACTTACGTATTTTAAACATGCTAACCTTTAGCCCGGTAAGCAAATTAAAAAAAAAACGCAATATGTAGGCTACACGAGAACGGAGATGTCGAGTAACCAAAACAAATGCGTTAAACAAATTCGTACACGTTATTTATCAATTTAACTCTAGAATTAAAGGATATACAACGAGAAACAACGTTTGACAACCTTTAAACAGTTTTAATAACTATCTCAAAAATTATCGCTCTGATGCAAACAACTGATGAGTTATCTACTTAAATTTGATGAACAAAACGACTTACGTATTTTAAACATGCTAACCTTTAGCCCGGTAAGCAAATTAAAAAAAAAACGCAATATGTAGGCTACACGAGAACGGAGACGTCGAGTAACCAAAACAAATGCGTTAAACAAATTCGTACACGTTATTTATCAATTTAACTCTAGAATTAAAGGATATACAACGAGAAACAACGTTTGACAACCTTTAAACAGTTTTAATAACTATCTCAAAAATTATCGCTCTGATGCAAACAACTGATGAGTTATCTACTTAAATTTGATGAACAAAACGACTTACGTATTTTAAACATGCTAACCTTTAGCCCGGTAAGCAAATTAAAAAAAAAAACGCAATATGTAGGCTACACGAGAACGGAGACGTCGAGTAACCAAAACAAATGCGTTAAACAAATTCGTACACGTTATTTATCAATTTAACTCTAGAATTAAAGGATATACAACGAGAAACAACGTTTGACAACCTTTAAACAGTTTTAATAACTATCTCAAAAATTATCGCTCTGATGCAAACAACTGATGAGTTATCTACTTAAATTTGATGAACAAAACGACTTACGTATTTTAAACATGCTAACCTTTAGCCCGGTAAGCAAATTAAAAAAAAAACGCAATATGTAGGCTACACGAGAACGGAGACGTCGAGTAACCAAAACAAATGCGTTAAACAAATTCGTACACGTTATTTATCAATTTAACTCTAGAATTAAAGGATATACAACGAGAAACAACGTTTGACAACCTTTAAACAGTTTTAATAACTATCTCAAAAATTATCGCTCTGATGCAAACAACTGATGAGTTATCTACTTAAATTTGATGAACAAAACGACTTACGTATTTTAAACATGCTAACCTTTAGCCCGGTAAGCAAATTAAAAAAAAAAACGCAATATGTAGGCTACACGAGAACGGAGACGTCGAGTAACCAAAACAAATGCGTTAAACAAATTCGTACACGTTATTTATCAATTTAACTCTAGAATTAAAGGATATACAACGAGAAACAACGTTTGACAACCTTTAAACAGTTTTAATAACTATCTCAAAAATTATCGCTCTGATGCAAACAACTGATGAGTTATCTACTTAAATTTGATGAACAAAACGACTTACGTATTTTAAACATGCTAACCTTTAGCCCGGTAAGCAAATTAAAAAAAAAACGCAATATGTAGGCTACACGAGAACGGAGACGTCGAGTAACCAAAACAAATGCGTTAAACAAATTCGTACACGTTATTTATCAATTTAACTCTAGAATTGAAGGATATACAACGAGAAACAACGTTTGACAACCTTTAAACAGTTTTAATAACTATCTCAAAAATTATCGCTCTGATGCAAACAACTGATGAGTTATCTACTTAAATTTGATGAACAAAACGACTTACGTATTTTAAACATGCTAACCTTTAGCCCGGTAAGCAAATTAAAAAAAAAACGCAATATGTAGGCTACACGAGAACGGAGACGTCGAGTAACCAAAACAAATGCGTTAAACAAATTCGTACACGTTATTTATCAATTTAACTCTAGAATTAAAGGATATACAACGAGAAACAACGTTTGATAACCTTTAAACAGTTTTAATAACTATCTCAAAAATTATCGCTCTGATGCAAACAACTGATGAGTTATCTACTTAAATTTGATGAACAAAACGACTTACGTATTTTAAACATGCTAACCTTTAGCCCGGTAAGCAAATTAAAAAAAAACGCAATATGTAGGCTACACGAGAACGGAGACGTCGAGTAACCAAAACAAATGCGTTAAACAAATTCGTACACGTTATTTATCAATTTAACTCTAGAATTAAAGGATATACAACGAGAAACAACGTTTGACAACCTTTAAACAGTTTTAATAACTATCTCAAAAATTGTCGCTCTGATGCAAACAACTGATGAGTTATCTACTTAAATTTGATGAACAAAACGACTTACGTATTTTAAACATGCTAACCTTTAGCCCGGTAAGCAAATTAAAAAAAAAAAACGCAATATGTAGGCTACACGAGAACGGAGACGTCGAGTAACCAAAACAAATGCGTTAAACAAATTCGTACACGTTATTTATCAATATAACTCTAGAATTAAAGGATATACAACGAGAAACAACGTTTGACAACCTTTAAACAGTTTTAATAACTATCTCAAAAATTGTCGCTCTGATGCAAACAACTGATGAGTTATCTACTTAAATATGATGAACAAAACGACTTACGTATTTTAAACATGCTAACCTTTAGCCCGGTAAGCAAATTAAAAAAAAAACGCAATATGTAGGCTACACGAGAACGGAGACGTCGAGTAACCAAAACAAATGCGTTAAACAAATTCGTACACGTTATTTATCAATTTAACTCTAGAATTAAAGGATATACAACGAGAAACAACGTTTGACAACCTTTAAACAGTTTTAATAACTATCTCAAAAATTATCGCTCTGATGCAAACAACTGATGAGTTATCTACTTAAATTTGATGAACAAAACGACTTACGTATTTTAAACATGCTAACCTTTAGCCCGGTAAGCAAATTAAAAAAAAAACGCAATATATAGGCTACACGAGAACGGAGACGTCGAGTAACCAAAACAAATGCGTTAAACAAATTCGTACACGTTATTTATCAATTTAACTCTAGAATTAAAGGATATACAACGAGAAACAACGTTTGACAACCTTTAAACAGTTTTAATAACTATCTCAAAAATTATCGCTCTGATGCAAACAACTGATGAGTTATCTACTTAAATTTGATGAACAAAACGACTTACGTATTTTAAACATGCTAACCTTTAGCCCGGTAAGCAAATTAAAAAAAAAACGCAATATGTAGGCTACACGAGAACGGAGACGTCGAGTAACCAAAACAAATACGTTAAACAAATTCGTACACGTTATTTATCAATTTAACTCTAGAATTAAAGGATATACAACGAGAAACAACGTTTGACAACCTTTAAACAGTTTTAATAACTATCTCAAAAATTATCGCTCTGATGCAAACAACTGATGAATTATCTACTTAAATATGATGAACAAAACGACTTACGTATTTTAAACATGCTAACCTTTAGCCCGGTAAGCAAATTAAAAAAAAAACGCAATATGTAGGCTACACGAGAACGGAGACGTCGAGTAACCAAAACAAATGCGTTAAACAAATTCGTACACGTTATTTATCAATTTAACTCTAGAATTAAAGGATATACAACGAGAAACAACGTTTGACAACCTTTAAACAGTTTTAATAACTATCTCAAAAAGTATCGCTCTGATGCAAACAACTGATGAGTTATCTACTTAAATTTGATGAACAAAACGACTTACGTATTTTAAACATGCTAACCTTTAGCCCGGTAAGCAAATTAAAAAAAAAACGCAATATGTAGGCTACACGAGAACGGAGACGTCGAGTAACCAAAACAAATGCGTTAAACAAATTCGTACACGTTATTTATCAATTTAACTCTAGAATTAAAGGATATACAACGAGAAACAACGTTTGACAACCTTTAAACAGTTTTAATAACTATCTCAAAAATTATCGCTCTGATGCAAACAACTGATGAGTTATCTACTTAAATTTGATGAACAAAACAACTTACGTATTTTAAACATGCTAACCTTTAGCCCGGTAAGCAAATTAAAAAAAAAAACGCAATATGTAGGCTACACGAGAACGGAGACGTCGAGTAACCAAACAAATGCGTTAAACAAATTCGTACACGTTATTTATCAATTTAACTCTAGAATTAAAGGATATACAACGAGAAACAACGTTTGACAACCTTTAAACAGTTTTAATAACTATCTCAAAAATTATCGCTCTGATGCAAACAACTGATGAGTTATCTACTTAAATTTGATGAACAAAACGACTTACGTATTTTAAACATGCTAGCCTTTAGCCCGGTAAGCAAATTAAAAAAAAAACGCAATATGTAGGCTACACGAGAACGGAGACGTCGAGTAACCAAAACAAATGCGTTAAACAAATTCGTACACGTTATTTATCAATTTAACTCTAGAATTAAAGGATATACAACGAGAAACAACGTTTGACAACCTTTAAACAGTTTTAATAACTATCTCAAAAATTATCGCTCTGATGCAAACAACTGATGAGTTATCTACTTAAATTTGATGAACAAAACAACTTACGTATTTTAAACATGCTAACCTTTAGCCCGGTAAGCAAATTAAAAAAAAAAACGCAATATGTAGGCTACACGAGAACGGAGACGTCGAGTAACCAAAACAAATGCGTTTAAACAAATTCGTACACGTTATTTATCAATTTAACTCTAGAATTAAAGGATATACAACGAGAAACAACGTTTGACAACCTTTAAACAGTTTTAATAACTATCTCAAAAATTATCGCTCTGATGCAAACACCTGATGAGTTATCTACTTAAATATGATGAACAAAACGACTTACGTATTTTAAACATGCTAACCTTTAGCCCGGTAAGCAAATTAAAAAAAAAACGCAATATGTAGGCTACACGAGAACGGAGACCTCGAGTAACCAAAACAAATGCGTTAAACAGATTCGTACACGTTATTTATCAATTTAACTCTAGAATTAAAGGATATACAACGAGAAACAACGTTTGACAACCTTTAAACAGTTTTAATAACTATCTCAAAAATTGTCGCTCTGATGCAAACAACTGATGAGTTATCTACTTAAATATGATGAACAAAACGACTTACGTATTTTAAACATGCTAACCTTTAGCCCGGTAAGCAAATTAAAAAAAAAACGCAATATGTAGGCTACACGAGAACGGAGACGTCGAGTAACCAAAACAAATGCGTTAAACAAATTCGTACACGTTATTTATCAATTTAACTCTAGAATTAAAGGATATACAACGAGAAACAACGTTTGACAACCTTTAAACAGTTTTAATAACTATCTCAAAAATTATCGCTCTGATGCAAACAACTGATGAGTTATCTACTTAAATTTGATGAACAAAACGACTTACGTATTTTAAACATGCTAACCTTTAGCCCGGTAAGCAAATTAAAAAAAAAACGCAATATGTAGGCTACACGAGAACGGAGACGTCGAGTAACCAAAACAAATACGTTAAACAAATTCGTACACGTTATTTATCAATTTAACTCTAGAATTAAAATATACAACGAGAAACAACGTTTGACAACCTTTAAACAGTTTTAATAACTATCTCAAAAATTATCGCTCTGATGCAAACAACTGATGAGTTATCTACTTAAATATGATGAACAAAACGACTTACGTATTTTAAACATGCTAACCTTTAGCCCGGTAAGCAAATTAAAAAAAAAACGCAATATGTAGGCTACACGAGAACGGAGACGTCGAGTAACCAAAACAAATGCGTTAAACAAATTCGTACACGTTATTTATCAATTTAACTCTAGAATTAAAGGATATACAACGAGAAACAACGTTTGACAACCTTTAAACAGTTTTAATAACTATCTCAAAAAGTATCGCTCTGATGCAAACAACTGATGAGTTATCTACTTAAATTTGATGAACAAAACGACTTACGTATTTTAAACATGCTAACCTTTAGCCCGGTAAGCAAATTAAAAAAAAAACGCAATATGTAGGCTACACGAGAACGGAGATGTCGAGTAACCAAAACAAATGCGTTAAACAAATTCGTACACGTTATTTATCAATTTAACTCTAGAATTAAAGGATATACAACGAGAAACAACGTTTGACAACCTTTAAACAGTTTTAATAACTATCTCAAAAATTATCGCTCTGATGCAAACAACTGATGAGTTATCTACTTAAATTTGATGAACAAAACGACTTACGTATTTTAAACATGCTAACCTTTAGCCCGGTAAGCAAATTAAAAAAAAAAAACGCAATATGTAGGCTACACGAGAACGGAGACGTCGAGTAACCAAAACAAATGCGTTAAACAAATTCGTACACGTTATTTATCAATTTAACTCTAGAATTAAAGGATATACAACGAGAAACAACGTTTGACAACCTTTAAACAGTTTTAATAACTATCTCAAAAATTATCGCTCTGATGCAAACAACTGATGAGTTATCTACTTAAATTTGATGAACAAAACGACTTACGTATTTTAAACATGCTAACCTTTAGCCCGGTAAGCAAATTAAAAAAAAAACGCAATATGTAGGCTACACGAGAACGGAGACGTCGAGTAACCAAAACAAATACGTTAAACAAATTCGTACACGTTATTTATCAATTTAACTCTAGAATTAAAGGATATACAACGAGAAACAACGTTTGACAACCTTTAAACAGTTTTAATAACTATCTCAAAAATTATCGCTCTGATGCAAACAACTGATGAGTTATCTACTTAAATATGATGAACAAAACGACTTACGTATTTTAAACATGCTAACCTTTAGCCCGGTAAGCAAATTAAAAAAAAAAACGCAATATGTAGGCTACACGAGAACGGAGACGTCGAGTAACCAAAACAAATGCGTTAAACAAATTCGTACACGTTATTTATCAATTTAACTCTAGAATTAAAGGATATACAACGAGAAACAACGTTTGACAACCTTTAAACAGTTTTAATAACTATCTCAAAAAGTATCGCTCTGATGCAAACAACTGATGAGTTATCTACTTAAATTTGATGAACAAAACGACTTACGTATTTTAAACATGCTAACCTTTAGCCCGGTAAGCAAATTAAAAAAAAAACGCAATATGTAGGCTACACGAGAACGGAGACGTCGAGTAACCAAAACAAATGCGTTAAACAAATTCGTACACGTTATTTATCAATTTAACTCTAGAATTAAAGGATATACAACGAGAAACAACGTTTGACAACCTTTAAACAGTTTTAATAACTATCTCAAAAATTATCGCTCTGATGCAAACAACTGATGAGTTATCTACTTAAATTTGATGAACAAAACGACTTACGTATTTTAAACATGCTAACCTTTAGCCCGGTAAGCAAATTAAAAAAAAAACGCAATATGTAGGCTACACGAGAACGGAGACGTCGAGTAACCAAAACAAATGCGTTAAACAAATTCGTACACGTTATTTATCAATTTAACTCTAGAATTAAAGGATATACAACGAGAAACAACGTTTGACAACCTTTAAACAGTTTTAATAACTATCTCAAAAATTATCGCTCTGATGCAAACAACTGATGAGTTATCTACTTAAATTTGATGAACAAAACGACTTACGTATTTTAAACATGCTAGCCTTTAGCCCGGTAAGCAAATTCAAAAAAAAAACGCAATATGTAGGCTACACGAGAACGGAGACGTCGAGTAACCAAAACAAATGCGTTAAACAAATTCTTACACGTTATTTATCAATTTAACTCTAGAATTAAAGGATATACAACGAGAAACAACGTTTGACAACCTTTAAACAGTTTTAATAACTATCTCAAAAATTATCGCTCTGATGCAAACAACTGATGAGTTATCTACTTAAATATGATGAACAAAACGACTTACGTATTTTAAACATGCTAACCTTTAGCCCGGTAAGCAAATTAAAAAAAAACGCAATATGTAGGCTACACGAGAACGGAGACGTCGAGTAACCAAAACAAATGCGTTAAACAAATTCGTACACGTTATTTATCAATTTAACTCTAGAATTAAAGGATATACAACGAGAAACAACGTTTGACAACCTTTAAACAGTTTTAATAACTATCTCAAAAATTATCGCTCTGATGCAAACACCTGATGAGTTATCTACTTAAATATGATGAACAAAACGACTTACGTATTTTAAACATGCTAACCTTTAGCCCGGTAAGCAAATTAAAAAAAAAACGCAATATGTAGGCTACACGAGAACGGAGACCTCGAGTAACCAAAACAAATGCGTTAAACATATTCGTACACGTTATTTATCAATTTAACTCTAGAATTAAAGGATATACAACGAGAAACAACGTTTGACAACCTTTAAACAGTTTTAATAACTATCTCAAAAATTGTCGCTCTGATGCAAACAACTGATGAGTTATCTACTTAAATATGATGAACAAAACGACTTACGTATTTTAAACATGCTAACCTTTAGCCCGGTAAGCAAATTAAAAAAAAAACGCAATATGTAGGCTACACGAGAACGGAGACGTCGAGTAACCAAAACAAATGCGTTAAACAAATTCGTACACGTTATTTATCAATTTAACTCTAGAATTAAAGGATATACAACGAGAAACAACGTTTGACAACCTTTAAACAGTTTTAATAACTATCTCAAAAATTATCGCTCTGATGCAAACAACTGATGAGTTATCTACTTAAATTTGATGAACAAAACGACTTACGTATTTTAAACATGCTAACCTTTAGCCCGGTAAGCAAATTAAAAAAAAAACGCAATATGTAGGCTACACGAGAACGGAGACGTCTAGTAACCAAAACAAATACGTTAAACAAATTCGTACACGTTATTTATCAATTTAACTCTAGAATTAAAATATACAACGAGAAACAACGTTTGACAACCTTTAAACAGTTTTAATAACTATCTCAAAAATTATCGCTCTGATGCAAACAACTGGTGAGTTATCTACTTAAATATGATGAACAAAACGACTTACGTATTTTAAACATGCTAACCTTTAGCCCGGTAAGCAAATTAAAAAAAAACGCAATATGTAGGCTACACGAGAACGGAGACGTCGAGTAACCAAAACAAATGCGTTAAACAAATTCATACACGTTATTTATCAATTTAACTCTAGAATTAAAGGATATACAACGAGAAACAACGTTTGACAACCTTTAAACAGTTTTAATAACTATCTCAAAAAGTATCGCTCTGATGCAAACAACTGATGAGTTATCTACTTAAATTTGATGAACAAAACGACTTACGTATTTTAAACATGCTAACCTTTAGCCCGGTAATCAAATTAAAAAAAAAACGCAATATGTAGGCTACACGAGAACGGAGACGTCGAGTAACCAAAACAAATGCGTTAAACAAATTCGTACACGTTATTTATCAATTTAACTCTAGAATTAAAGGATATACAACGAGAAACAACGTTTAACAACCTTTAAACAGTTTTAATAACTATCTCAAAAATTATCGCTCTGATGCAAACAACTGATGAGTTATCTACTTAAATTTGATGAACAAAACGACTTACGTATTTTAAACATGCTAACCTTTAGCCCGGTAAGCAAATTAAAAAAAAAAACGCAATATGTAGGCTACACGAGAACGGAGACGTCGAGTAACCAAAACAAATGCGTTAAACAAATTCGTACACGTTATTTATCAATTTAACTCTAGAATTAAAGGATATACAACGAGAAACAACGTTTGACAACCTTTAAACAGTTTTAATAACTATCTCAAAAATTATCGCTCTGATGCAAACAACTGATGAGTTATCTACTTAAATTTGATGAACAAAACGACTTACGTATTTTAAACATGCTAGCCTTTAGCCCGGTAAGCAAATTAAAAAAAAAACGCAATATGTAGGCTACACGAGAACGGAGACGTCGAGTAACCAAAACAAATGCGTTAAACAAATTCTTACACGTTATTTATCAATTTAACTCTAGAATTAAAGGATATACAACGAGAAACAACGTTTGACAACCTTTAAACAGTTTTAATAACTATCTCAAAAATTATCGCTCTGATGCAAACAACTGATGAGTTATCTACTTAAATATGATGAACAAAACGACTTACGTATTTTAAACATGCTAACCTTTATCCCGGTAAGCAAATTAAAAAAAAAACGCAATATGTAGGCTACACGAGAACGGAGACGTCGAGTAACCAAAACAAATGCGTTAAACAAATTCGTACACGTTATTTATCAATTTAACTCTAGAATTAAAGGACATACAACGAGAAACAACGTTTGACAACCTTTAAACAGTTTTAATAACTATCTCAAAAATTATCGCTCTGATGCAAACAACTGATGAGTTATCTACTTAAATATGATGAACAAAACGACTTACGTATTTTAAACATGCTAACCTTTAGCCCGGTAAGCAAATTAAAAAAAAAACGCAATATGTAGGCTACACGAGAACGGAGACGTCGAGTAACCAAAACAAATGCGTTAAACAAATTCATACACGTTATTTATCAATTTAACTCTAGAATTAAAGGATATACAACGAGAAACAACGTTTGACAACCTTTAAACAGTTTTAATAACTATCTCAAAAAGTATCGCTCTGATGCAAACAACTGATGAGTTATCTACTTAAATTTGATGAACAAAACGACTTACGTATTTTAAACATGCTAACCTTTAGCCCGGTAATCAAATTAAAAAAAAAACGCAATATGTAGGCTACACGAGAACGGAGACGTCGAGTAACCAAAACAAATGCGTTAAACAAATTCGTACACGTTATTTATCAATTTAACTCTAGAATTAAAGGATATACAACGAGAAACAACGTTTAACAACCTTTAAACAGTTTTAATAACTATCTCAAAAATTATCGCTCTGATGCAAACAACTGATGAGTTATCTACTTAAATTTGATGAACAAAACGACTTACGTATTTTAAACATGCTAACCTTTAGCCCGGTAAGCAAATTAAAAAAAAAAACGCAATATGTAGGCTACACGAGAACGGAGACGTCGAGTAACCAAAACAAATGCGTTAAACAAATTCGTACACGTTATTTATCAATTTAACTCTAGAATTAAAGGATATACAACGAGAAACAACGTTTGACAACCTTTAAACAGTTTTAATAACTATCTCAAAAATTATCGCTCTGATGCAAACAACTGATGAGTTATCTACTTAAATTTGATGAACAAAACGACTTACGTATTTTAAACATGCTAGCCTTTAGCCCGGTAAGCAAATTAAAAAAAAAACGCAATATGTAGGCTACACGAGAACGGAGACGTCGAGTAACCAAAACAAATGCGTTAAACAAATTCTTACACGTTATTTATCAATTTAACTCTAGAATTAAAGGATATACAACGAGAAACAACGTTTGACAACCTTTAAACAGTTTTAATAACTATCTCAAAAATTATCGCTCTGATGCAAACAACTGATGAGTTATCTACTTAAATATGATGAACAAAACGACTTACGTATTTTAAACATGCTAACCTTTAGCCCGGTAAGCAAATTAAAAAAAAAAACGCAATATGTAGGCTACACGAGAACGGAGACGTCGAGTAACCAAAACAAATGCGTTAAACAAATTCGTACACGTTATTTATCAATTTAACTCTAGAATTAAAGGACATACAACGAGAAACAACGTTTGACAACCTTTAAACAGTTTTAATAACTATCTCAAAAATTATCGCTCTGATGCAAACACCTGATGAGTTATCTACTTAAATATGATGAACAAAACGACTTACGTATTTTAAACATGCTAACCTTTAGCCCGGTAAGCAAATTAAAAAAAAAAAACGCAATATGTAGGCTACACGAGAACGGAGACCTCGAGTAACCAAAACAAATGCGTTAAACAAATTCGTACACGTTATTTATCAATTTAACTCTAGAATTAAAGGATATACAACGAGAAACAACGTTTGACAACCTTTAAACAGTTTTAATAACTATCTCAAAAATTGTCGCTCTGATGCAAACAACTGATGAGTTATCTACTTAAATATGATGAACAAAACGACTTACGTATTTTAAACATGCTAACCTTTAGCCCGGTAAGCAAATTAAAAAAAAAACGCAATATGTAGGCTACACGAGAACGGAGACGTCGAGTAACCAAAACAAATGCGTTAAACAAATTCGTACACGTTATTTATCAATTTAACTCTAGAATTAAAGGATATACAACGAGAAACAACGTTTGACAACCTTTAAACAGTTTTAATAACTATCTCAAAAATTGTCGCTCTGATGCAAACAACTGATGAGTTATCTACTTAAATTTGATGAACAAAACGACTTACGTATTTTAAACATCCTAACCTTTAGCCCGGTAAGCAAATTAAAAAAAAAACCCAATATGTAGGCTACACGAGAACGGAGACGTCGAGTAACCAAAACAAATGCGTTAAACAAATTCGTACACGTTATTTATCAATTTAACTCTAGAATTAAAGGATATACAACGAGAAACAACGTTTGACAACCTTTAAACAGTTTTAATAACTATCTCAAAAATTGTCGCTCTGATGCAAACAACTGATGAGTTATCTACTTAAATTTGATGAACAAAACGACTTACGTATTTTAAACATGCTAACCTTTAGCCCGGTAAGCAAATTAAAAAAAAAACGCAATATGTAGGCTACACGAGAACGGAGACGTCGAGTAACCAAAACGAATGCGTTAAACAAATTCGTACACGTTATTTATCAATTTAACTCTAGAATTAAAGGATATACAACGAGAAACAACGTTTGACAACCTTTAAACAGTTTTAATAACTATCTCAAAAATTATCGCTCTGATGCAAACAACTGATGAGTTATCTACTTAAATTTGATGAACAAAACGACTTACGTATTTTAAACATGCTAGCCTTTAGCCCGGTAAGCAAATTAAAAAAAAAAACGCAATATGTAGGCTACACGAGAACGGAGACGTCGAGTAACCAAAACAAATGCGTTAAACAAATTCTTACACGTTATTTATCAATTTAACTCTAGAATTAAAGGATATACAACGAGAAACAACGTTTGACAACCTTTAAACAGTTTTAATAACTATCTCAAAAATTATCGCTCTGATGCAAACAACTGATGAGTTATCTACTTAAATATGATGAACAAAACGACTTACGTATTTTAAACATGCTAACCTTTAGCCCGGTAAGCAAATTAAAAAAAAAACGCAATATGTAGGCTACACGAGAACGGAGACGTCGAGTAACCAAAACAAATGCGTTAAACAAATTCGTACACTTTATTTATCAATTTAACTCTAGAATTAAAGGATATACAACGAGAAACAACGTTTGACAACCTTTAAACAGTTTTAATAACTATCTCAAAAATTATCGCTCTGATGCAAACACCTGATGAGTTATCTACTTAAATATGATGAACAAAACGACTTACGTATTTTAAACATGCTAACCTTTAGCCCGGTAAGCAAATTAAAAAAAAAACGCAATATGTAGGCTACACGAGAACGGAGACCTCGAGTAACCAAAACAAATGCGTTAAACAAATTCGTACACGTTATTTATCAATTTAACTCTAGAATTAAAGGATATACAACGAGAAACAACGTTTGACAACCTTTAAACAGTTTTAATAACTATCTCAAAAATTGGCGCTCTGATGCAAACAACTGATGAGTTATCTACTTAAATATGATGAACAAAACGACTTACGTATTTTAAACATGCTAACCTTTAGCCCGGTAAGCAAATTAAAAAAAAAACGCAATATGTAGGCTACACGAGAACGGAGACCTCGAGTAACCAAAACAAATGCGTTAAACATATTCGTACACGTTATTTATCAATTTAACTCTAGAATTAAAGGATATACAACGAGAAACAACGTTTGACAACCTTTAAACAGTTTTAATAACTATCTCAAAAATTGTCGCTCTGATGCAAACAACTGATGAGTTATCTACTTAAATATGATGAACAAAACGACTTACGTATTTTAAACATGCTAACCTTTAGCCCGGTAAGCAAATTAAAAAAAAAACGCAATATGTAGGCTACACGAGAACGGAGACGTCGAGTAACCAAAACAAATGCGTTAAACAAATTCGTACACGTTATTTATCAATTTAACTCTAGAATTAAAGGATATACAACGAGAAACAACGTTTGACAACCTTTAAACAGTTTTAATAACTATCTCAAAAATTATCGCTCTGATGCAAACAACTGATGAGTTATCTACTTAAATTTGATGAACAAAACGACTTACGTATTTTAAACATGCTAACCTTTAGCCCGGTAAGCAAATTAAAAAAAAAAACGCAATATGTAGGCTACACGAGAACGGAGACGTCTAGTAACCAAAACAAATAC